>NC_053025.1:38544688-38700934 GCF_003073215.2 Triticum urartu
ATAAAATAGGAAAATAACTTTTAAAATTATATTTTTGTGGTTTGTGGGTATCCTATATCTAATAGGAGTCAAATATATTTTTGGAAAGATTTTTACTGCCCTTAATTAGGTACTTGTAGTGCAAACCTCAATTCAGGGGTTTTTTGGAAAACTAATTTTTGAAAATACTATTTGCCCAAATTATTTTTGTAAGGAATTATTTTTATGTCCTATACACATGGCATGATCATTGGGCAAGGTTTTGGATCAAGGATAAGGAGTATAAGAGTTGGAGGATTTATTTGATTTTTAGAGCACTTGCAACCAACACACAAGAAGCAAATCAAGCAAAGTCCAGAACACTGAAAGGTTTTTGTCAAACCACATTTTGCATGATTTATTGACTTAAGTGTTGTGGCATAAAAATCAGGGTGTGACAGAGTGCCTCCAACTAACAAGAGTCCCAGGGGGAGTTTTGTTTGCAATTATTTTGATTTAGTTTGCATAAAGCATGGGACTGGGCATCCCGGTGACTAGCCATTTATCTTGTGAGTGAGGAGCGGAGTCCACTCGTCTTGAGAATAACCCGCCTAACATGGAAGATACGGACAGCCCTAGTTGATACATGAGCTATTCGAGCATACAAAACAAGATATTTATTTGAAGGTTTAGAGTTTGGCACATACAAATTTACTTGGAACGGCAGGTAGATACCGTATATAGGTATGTATAGTTGACTCATGTGGAATAACTTTGGGGTTTAAGGAGTTTGGATGCACAAGCAGTATTCCCGCTTAGTACAGGTGAAGGCTAGCAAAAGACTGGGAAGCGACCAGCTAGAGAGCGACAACAGTCATGAACTTGCATTAAAATTAATCAACACTGAATGCAAGCATGAGTAGGATATAATCCACCATGAACATAAATATCGGGAAGCCTATGTTGATTTTGTTTCAACTACATGCGTGAACATGTGCCAAGTCAAGTCACTTAAATCATTCAGAGGAGGATACCACCCTATCATACCATATCATAACCATTTTAATATCATGTTGGCACGCAAGGTAAACCATTATAACTCGTAGCTAATCAAGCATGGCACAAGAAACTATGATCTCTAGTTGTCATTGCAAACATGTTTATTCATAATAGGCTGAATCGGGAACGATGAACTAATCATATTTACAAAAACAAAAGAGGTCGAGTTCATACCAGCTTTTTTCATCTCAGCCAATCCATCATATATCATCATAATTGCCTTTCACTTGCACGACCGAATAGTGTGAATAATAATAATAGTGCACGTGCATTGGACTAAGCTGGAATCTGCAAGCATCCAATAAACAGGAGAAGACAAGGCAATATGGGCTCTTTTGTCAGATCAACAATAATGCATATAAGAGCCACTTCAACAATTTAATCATGGTCTTCTCCTATCGACCCCCAAAGAAAATAAAAGAAATACAACTATTTACACGAGAAAGCTCCCAACAAGCAAAAGAAGAACATGAAATCTTTTGGGGGTTTCTTTTTAATTACTACTACAAGCATGGAAATTAAACTGATTAAAAGCTACAACTAATTTTTTGGTTTTTCTTAAGGTTTATTAAACACACAAGAAGAAAGCATAAAAAGGAAAATAAACTAGCATGGATGATACAATGAAAAAGTATGAGCACCGACATCTAGCAATGAGTGTGTGAGCATAAATGTAATGTCGGTGGGAAATACGTACTCCCCCAAGCTTAGGCTTTTGGCCTAAGTTGGTCTATGGCCATGGCTGGCCTAGCGGATATCCATAATAGTAGTTGGGGTCGTACTGTGATGCAGACGAGGAAGGCTCCGATTGCCATTGGCTGACAATCATCTCCGGATCCCGCTGATAATTAGACTGTCGTGAAGGACCAAATTGTGGTTCCGGCTCTAGCTCCTCGGCTGGTGCAGGGTTCCGGTAGGCGTGGATAGCCATCAATGGAACAAGGTACGTGCCTGCAGTCAAATCAAACAAAGAAGGAGAAGGCAAGGTAATAGTCTCAGGATGATGTTTATTAAAGAACAATTGATATTTAAGCTCTCCTTCCCTATTATTAACAATAAAATCATGCGCCACCATACTTTTATAATCTAGATAAACACGAGGCAACACTTTTTCTTCCTTCTCAGCATGCCTAATAGGTATGTTAAAATGTGCAGCTAGGCATGTAGCATAGATGCCTCCAAAGATGGAGCCCTTGGTATGGTTCAGACTTAACCGTTTGGCAATAATGTTGTCCATACTAAAAGAGTTATCACCGTATAAACCATGGTGCAAAATAATAATATCAGGGATACTCAGGTTTTCACAGTTTCCGCGACCAATTAAGCAACGACTAGCAAATAATGCAAAGTAGCGTAAAACAGGAAAATGTATGCTAGTGATTCATGCATCGGAAACCTTCCTTGTTTCCCCTACAGTGATAGTGTCAATAAATCCCTCCACATCATCACGATGTGGTTCTTCTGTCTTGCCCCCAAAAGGGAATAAACAGATCCGACAAAAATCGTAAAATGACATCTCCTTATGCTCATCATATAAATGGAACTCCACCGTAGGTGGTGAGTTCCTAGAATGAAAATGAAAGTTTTGCACAAAGGTATTTGTGAGCAAGAGATACTGGCCGCATTGGTCATGGAGGAAAGCGGTAAGGCCTGCAGTCTGAGCCAATTCATGAAAATCTTCATAAATCCCGGCTGCTCTCAAGAAATCCTCGGAAGGCCATTCACACACCCGTACCTCCGCGGTGCGAGACAGATTATACTTAGGCTTCAGTGCCTTTTCCTTCGAGCTTTGGCTCGATGAGCCCCTCAAAAGTCTCCTCATTATTTTCTAAAAAATTCTGAAATTTTTAGTAACATCAAAATAAAAGTAAACCAAACTCAATAATATTTATAGTAACTACTCCTACAAGTGCCTAGGGCCTATATCATGCATAAAAACTACTTTGACCATATAAATTTGACATGCAAGCTCAAGAACAGGGTCACCTAAACAACACAAATTTGCAATCAATAAAGCACTAGAACAAAAACTAATTGGACCAATGGAGGAGTCACATACCAAGGAACAATCTCCCCAAGCAGTTTTGTGAGAGGTGCTTTGAGCAAGGAGATCGAAAATGGCAGCAAAACTAGCTTGGACTCGGGTTTGAGCTGGTTATTCGTGTTTGGGGGAAGAAGGAGTGTATGGGTGAAAGGATAAGTGGAGGAGGGCCACCGTGGGCCCACAAGGCAGGGGCGCCCTCCACCCTCGTGGGTAGGTGGTTGACCCCCCTGGTGTGTTCTTTGTTCCATAAATCTTCAAATATTCTAGAAAAAATCATATTTAATTTTCAGGGCATTTGGAGAACTTTTATTTTCGAGGTATTTTTATATTGCACGGATAATCAGATAACAAACAGACAAATATTTATTTTTATTTTATTTAATATAAATAACAGAAAGTAAAAGTGGGATACAGAAAGTTGTGCCTTCTAGTTTCATCCATCTCATGATCATCAAAAGGAATCCACTAACAAGGTTGATCAAGTCTTGTTAACGAACTCATTCCGAATAACATGGAACCGGGGAAATTTTGAATAACACTATGTTACCTCAACGAGGATATGCACATCCCCAATAATAAGAATATCATATTTCTTCTTGACAGTAGGAAGAGGAAATTCAAAACCTCCAAATATAATCGATGGAATTTTCCAATAGAGTTGATACTATGAACTTGAGGTTGTTTCCTCGGAAAGTGTACCGTATGCTCATTACCATTAACATGAAAAGTGACATTGCCTTTAGTGCAATCAATAACAGCCCCTGCAGTATTCAAAAAGGGTCTTCCAAGAATAATAGACATACTATCGTCCTCGGGAATATCAAGAATAACAAAGTCCATTAAAATAGTAACGTTTGCAACGACAACAGGCACATCCTCAAAAATACCGATAGGTATAGCAGTTGATTTATCAACCATTTGCAAAGATATTTCAGTAGATGTCAACTTATTCAAATCAAGTCTACGATATAAAGAGAGAGGCATAACACTAACACCGGCTCCAAGATCACATAAAGCAGTTTTAACATAGTTTCTTCTAATGGAGCATGGTATAGTGGGTACTCCTGGATCTCCAAGTTTCTTTGGTATTCCACCCTTAAAAGTATAATTTAGCAAGCATGGTGGAAATTTCAGCTTCCGTATCTTTCTCTTATTTTTAATAATATCTTTCATATACTTAGCATAAGGATTGGTTTTGAGCATATCAGTTAATCGCATACGCAAAAAGATAGGTCTAATCATTTCAGCAAAGCGATCAAAATCCTCATCATCCTTTTTCTTGGATGGTTTAGGAGGAAAGGGCATGGGTTTCTGAACCCATGGCTCTCTTTCTTTACCGTGTTTCCTAGCAACAAAATCTTTCTTATCATAACGTTGATTCTTTGATTGTGGGTTATCAAGATCAACATCAGGTTCAATTTCTACATCATTATCATTACTAGGTTGAGCATCGGCATGAACATTATCATTAATATTATCACTAGTTTCAAGTTCATTACTAGATTGTGTTTCAGCATCAGAAATATAAATATCATTTGGATTCTCAGGTGTTTCAACAATAGGATCACTAGAAGCATGCAAAGTCCTATCATTTTTCTTTTTCTTCTTTTTAAAAGAGCTAGGTGCATCTATATTATTTCTCTGAGAATCTTGCTCAATTCTTTTAGGATGGCCTTCAGGATACAAAGGTTCCTGAGTCATTCTACCACCTCTAGTCATAACTCTAACAGCATTATCATTATTCTTACTGTTCAATTCATTGAGCAAATCATTCTGAGTTTTAAGTACTTGTTCTACTTGAGTGGTAACCATAGAAGCATGTTTACTAATAAGTTTAAGTTCACCTTTAACATTAGCCATATAATCACCCAAGTGTCTAGGCATATTTGAATTGTATTTCAGTTATCTACCAAAATAAGCATTAAAGTCTTCTTGCTTAGCCATAAATTTATCAAACTCATCTAAGCATGGGCTCGCAATTTTAGTAAATGGGATTACAATTTTATCATATCTATAGAGAGAATTTACCTTTACTACCTGTGTTGGGTTATCAAGACCATGAGTTTCTTCAATAGGTAAAGGATTAAGATTATATGTTTCTTCAACGGGCGGTAAATTAAGACCATGTATTTCTTCAATAGGAGGTAAATTCTTAACATCTTCAACTTTAATACCCTTTTCTTTCATAGATTTCTTTGCCTCTTGCATATCTTCAGGACTGAGAAATAGAATACCCCTCTTCTTCGGAGTTGGTTTAGGAATAGGCTCAGGAATTGGCTCCAGAGGTGTCCAATTATTTTCATTTGTCAACAGATTATTCAATAGAATTTCAGCTTCATCCGGTGTTCTTTCCCTGAAAACAGAACCAGCACAACTATCCAGGTAATCTCTGGAGGCATCGGTTAGTCCATTATAAAAGATATCAAGTATTTCGTTTTCTTAAGAGGATGATGAGGCAAAGCATTAAGTAATTGGAGAAGCCTCCCCCAAGCTTGTGGGAGACTCTCTTCTTCAATTGTACAAAATTATATATATCCCTTAAAGCAGCTTGTTTCTTATGAGCAGGGAAATATTTAGCAGAGAAGTAATAAATCATATCCTGGGGACAACGCACACAACCAGGATCAAGAGAATTAAACCATATCTTAGCATCACCCTTTAATGAGAATGGAAATATTTTAAGGATATAAAAGTAGTGAGTTCTCTCATCTTTAGTGAACAGGGTAGCTATATCATTCAATTTAGTAAGATGTGCCACAACAGTTTCAGATTCATAACCATGAAAAGGATCAGATTCAACCAAAGTAATTATATCAGGATCAACAGAGAAATCATAATCCTTATCGGTAACAAAGATAGGTGAAGTAGCAAAAGCAGGGTCAGGTTTCATTCTAGCATTTAGAGATTGCTTACTCCATTTAGCTAATAATTTTTTAAGTTCAGTTCTATTTCTGCAAGCTAAAATAGCTAAAGAAGCATCTTGATAAAAAAACATAACCTTTAGGAATGGCAAGTGGTTCTTCATCATCACTTTCATCAGTATCATCAGATTCAATATTTTCTATCTCTCTAGCCCTAGCAAGTTGTTCATCAAGAAAAGCACTAAGTGGCATAGTAGTATCAGGCATAGAGGTAGTTTCATCATAAGTATCATGCATAGTAGAAGTGGCATCATCAATAACATGCGACATATCAGAATGAATAGCAGAAGCAGGTGTAGGTGTCGCAAGCTTACTCAAAACAGAAGGTGAATCAAGTGCAGAGCTAGATGGCAGTTCCTTACCTCCCCTCGTAGTTGAGGGATAGATCTTGGTTTTTGGATCTCTCAAGTTCTTCATAATGATAAGCATATATATATATATATATATCCCAAATGACTCAAAGAATAGAGCTATGCTCCCCGACAACGGCGCCAAAAAATGGTCTTGATAACCCACAAGTATAGGGGATCGCAACAATTTTCGAGGGTAGAGTATTCAACCCAAATTTATTAATTCGACACAAGGGGAGCCAAAGAATATTCTCAAGTATTAGCAGCTGAGTTGTCAATTCAACCACACCTGGAAACTTAATATCTGCAGCAAAGTGTTTAGTAGCAAAGTAATATGATAGTGGTGATAAGGGTAACAAAAGGTAATAGTAGTAAAAGCAATGTTTTTGCTATTTTGTAATGATGATAGCAATAGCAATGGAAAAGTAAATAAGCAAAGAACAATACATGGAAAGCTCGTAGGCAATGGATCGGTGATAGAGAATTATGCCAGATGCGGTTCATCATGTAACAGTCATAACCTAGGGTGACACAGAACTAGCTCTAGTTCATTGATATAATGTAGGCATGTATTCCGAACATAGTCATACGTGCTTATGGAAAAGAACTTGCATGGCATCTTTTGTCCTACCCTCCCGTGGCAGCGGGGTCCTTACGGAAACTAGGGGATATTAAGGCCTCCTTTTAATAGAGAAATGGAACAAAGCATTAACACATAGTGAATACATGAACTCCTCAAACTATGGTCATCACTGGTAAGTATCCCGATTATTGTCACTTCGGGGTTAACGGATCATAACACATAATAGGTGACTATATAGACTTGCAAGATAGGATCAAGAACACTCATATATTGATGAAAACATAATAGGTTCAGATCTGAAATCATGGCACTCGGGCCCTAGTGATAAGCATTAAGCATAGCAAAGTCATAGCAACATCAATCTCAGAACATAGTGGACACTAGGGATAAAACCCTAACAAAACTAACTCGATTACATGATAGATCCCATCCAACCCATCACCGTCCAGCAAGCCTACGATGGAATTACTCGCGCACGGCGGTGAGCATCATGAAATTGGTGATGGAGGATGGTTGGTGATGACGATGGCGACGGATTCCCCTCTCCGGAGCGCCGATCGGACTCCAGATCAGCCCTCCCGAGAGGTTTTAGGGCTTGGCGGCGACTCCGTATCGTAAAACGTGATGAATCCTTCTCTCTGATTTTTTTTCTCCTCAAAACTCAATATATGGAGGTGGAGTTGGAGTCGGAGAGGCAACAGGGGGCCCACGAGGTAGGGGGCGTGCCCTAGGGGGGCAGGCGTGCCCCCACCCTCATGGCAAGACGGTGGGCCCCCTGGCCTTCATCTTTGGCAGGTATTTTTCTTATTTTTTTGAAAAGTGTCTCTATGAAGTTTCAGGTCATTCCGAGAACGTTTGCTCCTGCACATAAATAACACCATGGTAATTCTGCTGAAAACAGCGTCAATCCGGGTTAGTTCCATTCAAATCATGCAAGTTAGAGTCCAAAACAAGGGCAAAAGTGTTTGGAAAATTAGATACATTGGAGACGTATCAATTTATCAGAGCTTAATATGTAAAAGGTTTCAACATTTTGTCACATTCTAACTTTTCTAGGGAATTATTGCAACAGCGGTAAACTTTCCGTTTTCAAACAGCATCATGAAGACTTGTAACATAGGCATAGTAAAGACTATCAATGCCACTTCTATTGAAATAAAAGATGCAAAACATTTTTCTAAATAACAGCAAGCAAATCCTAACAAAATAAATTGATGCTCCAAGCAAAACACATATCATGTGGTCAATAAAAATATAGCTCCAAGTAAAGTTACCGATGGAAGTAGACGAAAGAGGGGATGCCTTCCGGGGCATCCCCAAGCTTAGGCTCTTGGTTGTAATTGAATATTACCTTGGGGTGCCTTGGGCATCCCCAAGCTTAGTCTCTTGCAACTCCTTATTCCATAGTCCATCGAATCTTTACCCAAAACTTGAAAACTTCACAACACAAAACTTAATAGAAAACTCGTAAGCTCCGTTAGTATAAGAAAATAAATCACCACTTAGGTACTGTTGTGAATTCATTATAAATTCATATTGGTGTAATATCTACTGTATTCCAACTTCTCTATGGTTCATACCCTCCGATACTACTCATAGATTCATCAAAATAAGAAAACAACACGATGAAAACAGAATCTGTCAAAAACAGAACAGTCTGTAGTAATCTGAATCAAACGTATACTTCTGGAACTCATAAAATTCTCAAATAAATTGATGGACGCGAGGAATTTATCTATTAATCATCTGCAAAAATAATTAACTAAATATCACTCTTCAATAAAAAAAATAGCAGCAATTCTCGTGAACGCTAATGTTTCTGTTTTTTACAGCATGATCATAAAGACTTCACCCGAGTCTTCCCAAAGGTTCTACTTGGCACAAACACTAATTAAAACATAAAACCACATCTAAAAAGAGGCTAGATAAATTATTTATTACTCATCTAGATAGCACACATCTAGGGGGAGCCCGTCTAAATTTTAGAGGTATGGGGTTTGCCCATGTTCTATGTTATCTCCTTTTATGCAAATCCCGTATTGTCATCAATCCACCAAAAAGGGGGAGATTGTAAGGGCCTATTTATCCCTTAGTTGTTTTGGTGACTGATGACAATGCTTTTGCGTACTAATCGTGTGCATTGAGTATTTCAAACAATTCATCACTAGGCACAAGACGATATGGTGCCCCTCGGAGACTATTGAAGACGGCGTTTCTCTACATTTTTTCGGTGGATTTGAGTCGTAGGAAAGCCGTACTATTAAGAGGGGGTCCGCTTTGGAAAGGTTTGGGTGGAATCATCACGTACACATCTTCTCCTTTGCACCGCCTTTCCTTTGGCACTTTGGAGCATCCTCCGTATTTTCTTGTCTATGCAAAAATGTCGTGTTTGCTGATCTGGGGCATGCGGTAGTACTGCTCCTAGGAGCGGTAGTACCGCAGGCCCTTGCGGTAGTACCAGCCTCTGGCACGGTAGTACCACAAGTGCCCACGGTAGTACTGTTGGGGAACATAGTAATTTCAAAAAAAATCCTACGCACACGCAAGATCATGGTGATGCATAGCAACGAGAGGGGAGAGTATGTCTACGTACCCTCGTAGACCGAAAGTGGAAGCGTTTATCAACGCGGTTGATGTAGTCATACACCTTCACGATCCGTCCTAATCAAGTACCGAACGTACGACACCTCCGCGTTCAGCACATGTTCAGCTCGATGACGTCCTCGCCTTCTTGATCCAGCAAGACGGGGCGTGGTGATGGTGTTGGTGAAGAACAATCTCCGCACGGCTTCGCCTAAGCACTACGAAAACTATTACGGAGGATAAACAAGAGGGGACGGGGTTGCCGGCACACGACTTGGTGTTTCTTGATGTGTCTTGGGTGCTAGCCCTACCCCTCTATTTATATGTTGAGCCTTTGGGTCGAAACTTGGAGTAAAAGCCTCCACAAAGTGGGTTTCACCCGAAAGGCAAGAGTCCTTCTCAGACTCCAAGGCCAGACGCCAGGGTTCCCGGCGTCTGGCCCCTGGACTCCACAAAAATTCCTTTTGCGCTTTCCAAAAACCTTGTGGGCTTTCCCCTTTGGCCCAAATAAAGTGTTCTCGTACCCAAACATTTCGGGAAACATTTGGAACCCCTTCCGGAGACCAAACACTATTATCCCATATATCAAACTTTATCTCCAGACCATTCCGGAGTTCCTCGTCATGTCCGTGATCTTATCCGGAACTCTGAACAACATTCAGTTACCAACATACATAACTCATAAATACTATATCGTCAACGAACGTTAAGCGTGCGGACCCTACGGGTTCAAGAACTATGTAGACATGACCGAGACACTTCTCTGGTCAATAACCAATAGCGGAACCTGGATGCCCATATTGGTTCCTACATATTCTAAGAAGATCTTTATCGGTCAAATCGCATAACAACATATGTTGTTCCCTTTGTCATCGGTATGTTACTTGCCCGAGATTCGATCGTCGGTATCTCAATACCTAGTTCAATCTCGTTACCGGCAAGTCTCTTTACTCGTTTCGTAATGCATCATCCCGCAACTAACTCATTAGTTACATTGCTTGCAAGGCTTATAGTGATGTGCATTACCGAGAGGGCCCAGATATACCTCTCCGACAATCGGAGTGACAAATCCTATTCTCGATCTATGCCAACTCAACAAACACCATCGAAGACACCTGTAGAGCACCTTTATAATCACCCAGTTATGTTGTGACGTTTGGTAGCACACAAAGTGTTCTTCCGGTAATCGGGAGTTGCATAATCTCATAGTCATAGGAACATGTATAAGTCATGAAGAAAGCAATAGCAGTAAACTAAATGATCAACGTGCTAAGCTAATAGAATGGGTCATGTCAATCATATGATTCTCCTAATGATGTGATCCCGTTAATCAAATGACAACTCATGTCTATGGCTAGGAAACTCAACCATCTTTGATCAACGAGTTAGTCAAGTAGAGGTATACTAGTGACACTATGTTTGTCTATGTATTCACACATGTATTATGTTTCCGGTTAATACAATTCTAGCATGAATAATAAACATTTATCATGATGTGAGGAAATAAATAATAACTTTATTATTGCCTCTAGGGCATATTTCCTTCAGTCTCCCACTTGCACTAGAGTCAATAATCTAGATTACACGGTAATGATTCTAACACCCATGGAGTCTTGGTGCTGATCATGTTTTGTTCATGGAAGAGACTTAGTCAATGGGTCTGCAACATTCAGATCCGTATGTATCTTGCAAATCTCTATGTCTCCCACCTGGACTTGATCCCGGATGGAATTGAAGTGTCCCTTGATGTGCTTGGTTCTTTTGTGAAATATGGATTCCTTTGCCAAGGCAATTGCACCAGTATTGTCACAAAAGATTTTCATTGGACCCGATGCACTAGGTATGACACCTAGATAGGATATGAACTCCTTCATCCAGACTCCTTCATTTGCTGCTTCCGAAGCAGATATGTATTCCGCTTCACACGTAGATCCTGTCACGACGCTTTGTTTAGAACTTCTCCAACTAAGAGCTCCACCGTTTAATATAAATACGCATCTGGTTTGCGATTTAGAATCGTCCGGATCAGTGTCAAAGCTTGCATCGACGTAACCATTTACGACAAGCTCTTTATCACCTCCATAAACGAGAAACATATCCTTAGTCCTTTTCAGGTATTTCAGGATGTTCTTGACCGCTGTCCAGTGATCTACTCCTGGATCACTTTGGTACCTCCCTGCTAAACTAATAGCAAGGCACACATCAGGTCTGGTACACAACATTGCATACATGATAGAGCCTATGGCTTAAGCATAGGGAACACTTTTCATTTTCTCTCTATCTTCTGCAGTGGTCGGGCATTGAGTCTTACTCAACTTCACACCTTGTAACACATGCAAGAACCCTTTCTTTGCTTGATCCATTTTGAAATTCTTCATAACTTTATCAAGGTATGTGCTTTGTGAAAGTCCAATTAAGCGTCTTGATCTATCTCTATAGATCTTGATGCCCAATATATAAGCAGCTTCTCTGAGGTATTTCATTGAAAAACTCTTATTCAAATATCCTTTTATGCTATCCAGAAATTCTATATCATTTCCAATCAACAATATGTCATCCACATATAATATTAGAAATGCTACAGAGCTCCCACTCACTTTCTTGTAAATACAGGCTGCTCCAAAAGTCTGTATAAAACCATATGCTTTGATCACACTATCAAAACGTTAATTCCAACTCCGAGAGGCTTGCACCAGTCCATAAATGGATCACTGGAGCTTGCACACTTTGTTAGCACCCTTTGGATCGACAAAACCTTCTGGTTGCATCATATACAACTCTTCTTCCAGAAATCCATTCAGGAATGCAGTTTTGATATCCATTTGCCAAATTTCATAATCATAAAATGCGGCAATTGCTAACATGATTCAGACAGACTTAAGCATCGCTACGGGTGAGAAAGTCTCATTGTAGTCAACCCCTTGAACTTGTCGAAAACCTTTCGCAACAAGTCGAGCTTTGTAGACAGTAACATTACTATCAGCGTCAGTCTTCTTCTAAAAGATCCATTTATTCTCGATGGCTTGCCGATCATCGGGCAAGTCAACCAAAGTCCACACTTTGTTCTCATACATGGATCCCATCTTAGATTTCATGGCCTCGAGCTATTTTGCGGAATCTGGGCTCACCATCACTTCTTCATAGTTCGTAGGTTTGTCATGGTCAAGTAACATGATTTCCAGAACATGATTACCGTACCACTCTGGTGCGGATCTTACTCTGGTTGACCTACGAGGTTTGATAGTAACTTGATCTGAAGTTTGATGATCATCATCATTAGCTTCCTCACTAATTGGTGTAGGTGTCACAGGAACTGGTTTCTGTGATGAACTACTTTCCAATAAGGGAGCAGGTACAGTTACCTCATCAAGTTCTACTTTCCTCCCAGTCACTTCTTTCGAGAGAAACTCCTTCTCTAGAAAGGATCCATTCTTAGCAACAAATGTCTTGCCTTCAGATCTGTGATAGAAGGTGTACCCAATAGTTTCTTTTGGGTACCCTATGAAGACACATTCTCCGATTTGGGTTCGAGCTTATCAGGTTGAAGCTTTTTCACATAAGCATCGCAACCCCAAACTTTAAGAAATGACAACTTTGGTTTCTTGCCAAACCACAGTTCATAAGGCGTCGTTTCAACGGATTTCGATGGTGCCCTATTTAACGTGAATGCAGCCGTCTCTAAAGCATAACCCCAAAACGATAGTGGTAAATCAGTAAGAGACATCATAGATCACACCATATCTAGAAAAGTACGATTATGATGTTCGGACACACCATTACGCTGTGGTGTTCCGGGTGGTGTGAGTTGCGAAACTATTCCGCATTGTTTCAAATGTAGACCAAACTCGTAACTCAAATATTATCCTCCATGATCCGATCGTAGAAACTTTATTTTCTTGTTACGATGATTTTCCACTTCACTCTGAAATTCTTTGAACTTTTCAAATGTTTCAGACTTATGTTTCATTTAGCAGATATACCCATATCTGCTCAAATCATCTGTGAAGGTGAGAAAATAATAATACCCGCCGCGAGCCTCAATATTCATCGGACCACATACATCAGTATGTATGATTTCCAACAAATCTGTTGCTCGCTCCATAGTTCCGGAGAATGGCGTTTTAGTCATCTTGCCCATGAGGCATGGTTCGCAAGTACCAAGTAATTCATAATCAAGTGATTCCAAAAGTACATCAGAATGGAGTTTCTTCATGCGCTTTACACCAATATGACCTAAACGACAGTGCCACAAATAAGTTGCACTATCATTATCAACTCTGCATCTTTTGGCTTCAACATTATGAATATGTGTATTACTACTATCGAGATTCAACACAAATAGACCACTCTTCAAGGGTGCATGACCATAAAAGATATTACTCATATAAATAGAACAACCATTATTCTCAGATTTAAATGAATAACCGTCTCGCATCAAACAAGATCCAGATATAATGTTCATGCTTAACGCTGGCACCAAATAACAATTATTTAGGTCTAAAATTAATCTCGAAGGTAGATGTAGAGGTAGCGTGCCGACGGCGATCACATCGACTTTGGAACCATTTCCCACGTGCATCGTCACCTCGTCCTTAACCAATCTTCGCTCAATTCGTAGTCCCTATTTCGAGTTGCAAATATTAGCAACAGAACCAGTATCAAATACCCCGGTGCTACTGCGAGCTGTAGTAAGGTACACATCAATAACATGTATATCACATATACCTTTGTTCACCTTGCCATCCTTCTTATCCGCCAAATACTTGGGGCAGTTCCACTTCCAGTGACCAGTCTGTTTGCAGTAGAAGCACTCAGTCTCAGGCTTAGGTCCAGACTTGGGTTTCTTCTCCTGAGCAGCAACTTGTTTGTCGTTCTTTTTGAAGTTCCCCATCTTCTTCCCTTTACCCTTTTTCTTGAAACTGGTGGTCTTGTTGACCATCAACACTTGATGCTCCTTCTTGATTTCTACCTCCGCAGACTTTAGCATTGCGAAGAGCTCGGGAATTGTCTTATCCATCCCTTGCATATTATAGTTTATCACGAAGCTCTTGTAGCTTGGTGGCAGTGATTGAAGAACTCTGTCAATGACACTATCAATAGGAAGATTAACTCCCAGTTGAGTCAAGTGGTTATGGTACCCAGACATTCTGAGTATATGTTCACTGACAGAACTATTCTCCTCCATCTTGCAGCTGTAGAACTTACTAGAGACTTCATATCTCTCAATCCGGGCATTTGCTTGAAATATTAACTTCAACTATGGAACATCTCATATGCTCCATGACATTCAAAACATCGTTGAAGTCCCGGTTCTAAGTCGTAAAGCATGGCACACTGAACTATCGAGTAGTCATCAGCTTTGCTCTACCAGATGTTGTTAACGTCATCAGCAGCAGGCCTGGCACCCAGCGGTGCTTCCAGGACGTAATTCTTCTGTGCAGCAATGAGGATAATCCTCAAGTTATGGACCTAGTCCGTGTAATTGCTACCATCATCTTTCAACTTTGATTTCTCAAGGAACGCATTAAAATTCAATGGAACAACAGCACGGGCCATCTATCTACAACAACATACACAAGCAAAAAACTATCAGGTACTAAGTTCATGATAAATTTAAGTTCAATTAATCATATTACTTTAAGTGATCACGTGATCCAAATCAACTAAACCATAACCGATCATCACGTGAAATGGAGTAGTTTTAAATGGTGAACATCACTATGTTGATCATATCAACTATATGATTCAAGCTCGACCTTTCGGTCTTAGTGTTCCGAGGCCATATCTGCATATGCTAGGCTCGTCAAGTTTAACTCGAGTATTCTGCGTGTGCAAAAACTGGCTTGCACCCGCTGTATAAGAATGTTGAGCTTATCACACCCGATCATCACGTGGTGTCTCGGCACAACGATCTTTTGCAACGACGCATACTCAGGGAGAACACTTGTACCTTGAATTGTTTTTAGTGAGAGATCATCTTATAATGCTACCGTCAATCAAAGCAGAATAAGATGCATAAAGGAAAAACATCACATGCAATTAATATAAGTGATATGATATGGCCATCATCATCTTGTGCCTGTGATCTCCATCTCCAAAGCACCGTCATGATCACCATCGTCACCGGCGCGACACCTTGATCTCCATCTTAGCATCGTTGTCATTTTGCCAACTATTGCTTCTACGACTATCGCTACCGCTTAGTGATAAAGTAAAGCAATTACATGGCGATTACATTTCACACAATAAAGCGACAACCATATGGCTCCTGCCAGTTGCCGATAACTCCGTTACAAAACATGATCATCTCATACAATAAAATATAGCATCATGCCTTGACCATATCACATCACAACATGCCCTGTAAAAACAAGTTAGACGTCCTCTACTTTGTTGTTGCAAGTTTTACGTGGCTGCTACGGGTTGAGCAAGAACCGTTCTTACCTACGCATCAAAATCACAACGATAGTTCGTCAAGTTAGTGTTGTTTTAACCTTCAACAAGGACCAGGCATAGTCACACTCGGTTCAACTAAAGTTGGAGAAACTGACACCCGCCAGCCACCTGTGTGCAAAGCACGTCGGTAGAATCAGCCTCGCGTAAGCGTACACGTAATGTCGGTCCGGGCCGCTTCATCCAACAATACCGCCGAACCAATGTATGACATGCTGGTAAGCATTATGAATTGTATCGCCCACAACTCACTTGTGTTCTACTTGTGCATATAACATCTACGCATAAACCTGGCTCGGATGCCACTGTTGGGGGACGTAGTAATTTCAAAAAAAATTCCTACGCACACGCAAGATCATGGTGATGCATAGAAACGAGAGGGGAGAGTATGTCTACGTACCCTCGTAGACCGAAAGAGGAAGCGTTTATCAACGCGGTTGATGTAGTCGCACACCTTCACGATCCATCCCGATCAAGTACCGAACGTACGACACCTCCGCGTTCAGCACACGTTCAGCTCGATGACGTCCTCGCCTTCTTGATCCAGCAAGAGGGGCGAAGTAGTAGATGAGTTCCGGCAGCACGACGGCGTGGTGATGGTGTTGGTGAAGAACAATCTCCGCAGGGCTTCGCCTAAGCACTACGAAAACTATTACGGAGGATAAACTAGAGGGGACGGGGTTGCCGGCACACGGCTTGGTGTTTCTTAATGTGTCTTGGGTGCTAGCCCTACCCCTCTATTTATATGTTGAGCCTCGGGGTCGAAACTTGGAGTAAAAGACTCCACAAAGTCGGTTTCACCCGAAAGGCAAGAGTCCTTCTCGGACTCCAGGGCCAGACGCCAGGGTTCTTGGTGTCTGGACCCATACTCCAGGGACCCTGGTGTCTGGCCCCTGGACTCCGCAAAACTTCCTTTTGCGCTTTCCAAAACCTTGTGGGCTTTCCCCTTTGGCCCAAATAAAGTGTTCTCGTACCCAAACATTTCGGGAAACATCCGGAACCCCTTCCGGAGACCAAACACTATTATCCCATATATCAAACTTTATCTCTGGACCATTCCGGAGTTCCTCGTCATGTCCATGGTCTTATCCGGAACTCCGAACAACATTCAATTACTAACATACATAACTCATAAATACTATATTGTCAACGAACGTTAAACGTGCGGACCCTACGGGTTCGAGAACTATGTAGACATTGTTGGAAATATGCCGTAGAGGAAATAATAAATTAGTTATTATTATATTTCCTTGTTCATGATAATCGTTTATTATCCATGCTATAATTGTATTGATATGAAACTCAGATACATGTGTGGATACATAGACAACACCATGTCCCTAGTAAGCCTCTAGTTGACTAGCTCGTTGATCAATAGATGGTTACGGTTTCCTGACCATGGACATTGGATGTCATTGATAACGGGATCACATCATTAGGAGAATGATGTGATGGACAAGACCCAATCCTAAGCATAGCATAAGATCGTGTAGTTCGTATGCTAAAGCTTTTCTAATGTCAAGTATCATTTCCTTAGACCATGAGATTGTGCAACTCCCGGATACCGTAGGAGTGCTTTGGGTGTACCAAACGTCACAACGTAACTGGGTGACTATAAAGGTACACTACAGGTATCTCTGAAAGTGTCTGTTGGGTTGGCATGAATCGAGACTGGGATTTGTCACTCCGTGTAAACGGAGAGGTATCTCTGGGCCCACTCGGTAGGACATCATCATAATGTGCACAATATGATCAAGGAGTTGATCACGGGATGATGTGTTACGGAATGAGTAAAAGAGACTTGCCGGTAACGAGATTGAACAAGGTATCGGGATACCGACGATCGAATCTCGGGCAAGTATCGTACCACTAGACAAAGGAAATTGTATACGGGATTGATTAAGTCCTTGACATCATGGTTCATCCGATGAGATCATCGTGGAACATGTGGGAGCCAACATGGGTATCCAGATCCCGCTGTTGGTTATTGACTGGAGAACGTCTCGGTCATGTCTGCATGTCTCCCGAACCCGTAGGGTCTACACACTTAAGGTTCGATGACGCTAGGGTTGTAAAGGAAGTTTGTATGTGGTTACCGAATGTTGTTCGGAGTCCCGGATGAGATCCCGGACGTCACGAGGAGTTCCGGAATGGTCCGGAGGTAAAGATTTATATATGGGAAGTCCTGTTTTGGTCACCGGAAGAGTTTCGGGGTTTATCGGTAATGTACCGGGACCACCGGGAGGGTCCCGGGGGTCCACCAAGTGGGGCCACCAGCCCCGGGGGGCCACATGGGCTGTAGGGAGTGTTCCTTGGCCTACATGGGCCAAGGGCACCAGCCCCACTGAGGCCCATGCGCCTAAGAGATGGAGAGGGGGCAAACCCTAATGGGATATGGGCCTTAGGGCCCATATTGGTGCGCCTCCCTCTCCCATCCCCTCTTGGCCGCCACCCTTGTTCCCCATCTAGGGCTGCCGCCCCCCCTAGGGGTGAGAACCCTAGAGGGGGCGCAGCCCCTCCCCTTCCCTATATATATTGAGGCATTGGGCTGCCCATAAGACATGTGATTCCATCTCTCGTTGGTGCAGCCCTGCATCTCTCTCTCCCTCCCCTTCTGTGGTGCTTGGCGAAGCCCTGCAGGATTGCCATGCTCCTCCATCACCACCACGCCGTTGTGCTGCTGCTGGATGGAGTCTTCCTCAACCTCTCCCTCTCTCCTTGCTGGATCAAGGCTTGGGAGACGTCACCGGGCTGCATGTGTGTTGAACGCGGAGGTGCCGTGCGTTCGGCACTTGGTCATCGGTGATTTGAATCACGACGAGTACGACTCCATCAACCCCGTTCACTTGAACGCTTCCGCTTAGCGATCTACAAGGGTATGTAGATGCACTCTCCTTCCCCTCGTTGCTGGTCTCTCCATAGATAGATCTTGGTGACACGTAGGAAAATTTTGAATTTCTGCTACGTTCCCCAACAGACATGATCGAGACACTTCTCTGGTTAATAACCAATAGCGGAACCTGGATGCCCATATTGGTTCCTACATATTCTACGAAGATCTTTATCGGTCGAACCGCATAACAACATACGTTGTTCCCTTTGTCATTGGTATGTTACTTGCCCGAGATTCGATCGTCGGTATCTCAATACCTAGTTCAATCTCATTACCGGCAAGTCTCTTTACTCGTTCCGTAATGCATCATCCCGCAACTAACTCATTACTTACATTGCTTGCAAGGCTTATAGTGATGTGCATTACCGAGAGGGCCCAGAGATACCTCTCCGACAATCGGAGTGACAAATCCTATTCTCGATCTATGCCAACTCAACGAACACCATCGGAGACACCTGTAGAGCACCTTTATAATCACCCAGTTACGTTGTGACTTTTGGTAGCACACAAAGTGTTCTTTCGGTAATCGGGAGTTGCATAATCTCAGTCATAGGAACATGTATAAGTCATGAAGAAAGCAATAGCAGTAAACTAAACGATCAACGTGCTAAGCTAATGGAATGGGTCATGTCAATCACATCATTCTCCTAATGATGTGATCCCGTTAATCTAATGACAACTCATGTCTATGGCTAGGAAACTCAACCATCTTTGATCAACGAGCTAGTCAAGTAGAGGCATACTAGTGACACTATGTTTGTCTATGTATTCACACATGTCTTATGTTTCCGGTTAATACAATTCTAGCATGAATAATAAACATTTATCATGATGTGAGAAAATAAATAATAACTTTATTATTGCCTCTAGGGCATATTTCCTTCCAGTACCGCTTCCTTGGAGCGGTAGTAGTGTGGCCTCAGGCCAGGCGCTGCTGCTATTGCGGTAGTAGGGGCGGATGTAATTTTTTACATCCGCGCCCTACGCGGTAGTACCGCACCGGGTGTGCGGTAGTACCGTGCGCTCTGGCCAGGCTCAGCAGCTGGCGCGATAGTAGGTGCGGATGTAATTTTTTACATCCGCACCCCGCGTGGTAGTACCGCTCCTGGCTTACAATACTACCGTGTAGGATTTTTTGCATAGATCCCATCTTGGCGGAAGTTGCCACAGATGTATTGTTATATGTCCGTGCCTTCCCAAAATCTGGACCATCCCTGCCTTGCAGTAGTATCGCAAGGGGGAGCGGTAGTACCGTGCCAGCGGTTCTACCGCCCTCTGCCTCACAGCTTCAGGGCTGTTCTGGTCTCTGCTGCTCGGGCGGTAGTACCGCGAGGCACTGCAGTAGTACCGTGTGCCCTTGCGGTAGTACCGCGTCCCCGGCGTGGTAGTATCGTGCCACGCAGGCTGAGTTGGTGGATAATGGTTGGATTTGTTCTTCCACTATATAAGGGGTGTCTTCTTCTCCGAGTTGGCTATCTCTTCCATCCCCAAGCTCCATTATTGCTCCAAGCTCCATTTTCGCCCGATCTGTCTCCCTAGCCAATCAAACTTATTGATTCTCGAGGGATTGGTTGAGAAGGCCTAGATCTACACTTCCACCAAGAGAAATTTGATTCCCCCACTCATCCCTTGCGGATCTTGTTACTCTTGGGTGTTTGAGCACCCTAGACGGTTGAGGTCACCGCGAAGCCATATTCCATTGTGGTGAAGCTTTGTGGTATCGTTGGGAGCCTCCAATTAAGTTGTGGAGATAGCCCCAACCTTGTTTGTAAAGGTCCGGTCGCCGCCTCCAAGGGCACCAATAGTGGAATCACGACATCTCGCACTGTGTGAGGGCATGAGGAGAATACGGTGGCCCTAGTGGCTTCTTGGGGAGCATTGTGCCTCCACACCGCTCCAACGGAGACGTACTTCCCCTCAAAAGGAAGGAACTTCGGTAACACATCCTCGTCTTCACCGGCTCCACTCTTGGTTATCTCATGCCTTTACTTGTGCAAGCTTATTTGTGTTGTATCCCTTGCTTGCTTGTGTACTTGTTCTTGGTGCATCATATAGGCCGCTCACCTAGTTGCATATCTAGACAACTTACTTTGATGCAAAGTTTAAATTGGTAAAGAAAAGCTAAAAATTGTTAGTTGCCTATTCACCCCCCTCTAGTCAACTATATCGATCCTTTCACCACTTAATCCCATCTCCACTTGCAGCTTGAATTGAATGTATCGTGATCCCTTAGTGCCAACTTAGGGTGCTCTATTCTCATGTGGACCTTTGTCCATCCTAAGTTCCCAATCTCTCCGATATCGTACCCGCCTAGTTTCCTACTCGGCATGAGTTGCACAAGTTGTTTTAGGGGATAGTTATGTCTGTCTCTCTAGCCTAGGCTGTTTCGAGGCGATCTAGTGTTCTCGTGTGGTGTTCTTTCCGTTTGGCATTCATGGTGGTGGAAGGGGATGATCAATCAAGCTCGTCAAGCAAAATCTCAGAGAGTGTTTGTGAACCGCAAGGATGTGAACATAGATGAGTTGCTCAAGAACTTAGGGTCGTAAGAGGGTGATTTCGATGATTTAATAGAAGAATGAGAAGATGTACCTAAGAATGGGATAAAGTGGATGATCATATCTCATATTCTTACCTTAAACCACTTCACACCCAGTTTCTTTTCACTAATATATGTGAATTTGAGCGGAGCCGAATACATGATATGAAATTTGAGTGTCCGAGGATAATTTGTTCACCGTCCAAGCATTTCTGCTCGGGTGGTTGGCAGATGATCACGACATGCAGTCCATGTCTCTTCATATGCCAGATGCGGGCTGACCCATTTGCTTCGCTTAACTTCTTTTTAATACCGTTGATGAACCGATAATGTTTTAGCCTGTTGGCCTCCATCGAAACTTTTGGTCTTTTAACAAAGCGACGATAGCATATACAGTAACCATGAATTATCATACACTATACAATAAAAAAAATTATGGCAGGGTAATTAAGAATAAACCTAGACTATTCACTGTGCATCAAAGTTCGCCATCAGTGGTAATAACGTGCAATCAGACAACATATTACATACACTAGGCATAAAAGTTCGTCACCAGTGCAAATACAACACGCAAACAAAAAGGTATACAAAACCGATAGCAACTCAACACAGTTTAAGAACCGATAGCACCTATACATGAGTTTAAGAACCAGAGGGAAGCCTAGTCGATTTGACTGGAGTAGAGGGAGATCGAAGTTTTATGGGCCAGTCTAACCCGGTGGCGGCAACCCCTCTCCCCAAGTGTCAATAGAGGTGGTGCAGATGGCGGGACGTGGGAGTGGCGGCGCGGAGCGACGAGGGAGAAGCAGCATCGCCACGCCATGGCACCAAGCAAGGGTTGCGCCGGAGGGGGCGCCGACGCCCAATAGGGTTTGTCCGTGGATAAAACCGAGAGAAATGCTCCTAAAAAATGGCTGAAACCCTACTAAAAGAGGGGGTTTCTTCCTTTTCTGATTCTACCCCCAGCTTGTTCGCATGAAATCAAATTGATTGAGGGGCTTTTCTCGAAATGAGATCGAACCGACCAGTTTTCTGTGAACTGCCCAGTTCATCGGTTTTTCTGTGATGTTCTCGGCATTTTTTTTCTCCTTGAAAATAAAAGGATTCCGCCACGAGGGCCGGGCCCAGTCGTAACTCAGCAAGTCGCACGTCTCTTCTCCAGACCTGTCCATTTGAAACACGAAGCCGGAAAAAGGGTCCCGTCCGATTGAACCAACCCGACCCAACCCACCCGCCCCCTCCCCCCTCCCCCTCCCCCCCCCCGCGTCTGTCAGCCGGCGATCGCCGGAGATGTCATGGCTTGCCCGCTCCATAGCCACCTCCCTCAACATCCCCGAGGATTCAGGCGCCGACGACGACCCCGACGCCGTCCCCGCAGCCGGCTCCCCTCCCTCCGCGCGCGCCCCGCCGCCGCCTCACTCGGCCGCGGCGGACGGCGTCAAGGAGGACCTCACCGAGCTATCCAAAACCCTAAATCGCCAATTCTGGGGCGTCGCCAACTTCCTCGCGCCCCCGCCCGGGGAGGGCTCGCCCTCGCCCTCGCCCTCCCCTTCGTCCGCGGGGGGTCAATCCGCCGACGCGGGGACGCCCCCTGAGATTGCCGGGATCCGGCGCGACTTCTCCGAGATCAGCGGCAGGTTCAGGAGCGGGATCTCGCGGATCTCGAGCCACAAGGCCGTCTCCGGGTTCTCCAGCATCGCCTCCAATTTCTTCGCCCCTGAAGACGGGGAAGAGGAGGAGTTGCTCGAGGCTGTCAACGACGAGGGGGAGGATGATGCGAGGCTAAATAAGCCGGAGAATGAGGAAGAGGCGAGGCATGAGAGGGAGGATGCCGAGGGGAGGCATTACTTGGAGAGGATGGCACGGCTTGGGGTGGCAGACGACGAGGTGAGGGATGAGTGGAAGGAGCAAAGGGTCAGACATCAGGCGTATGACAACGAGGAGAGGGATGAGTGGGAGGAGCAAAGGTTCAGACATCGGGCGGATGACGGCAAGGTATGGCCTGAGGAGCTCGAGGAGGTGGATGGCCCTGAGCTGGAACGGGCGAGGGTAATGCAAGAGGAGGAGGTGGAGGAGGAGTGGGATGTGATTGGCATCACCGACGAGGTCCTCACATTCGCCACCAACATTGCCAGGCACCCGGAGACCTGGCTTGACTTTCCCCTGCTACCTGACGAAGAGGAGTCTGATGGCCCATTCTCATGTAATTTCTTCACCCCTCAGCTATTCATTATTCACTAGTGTTTATGATCATCAATTCTTCATGGAAAATTTCATGTCAATTTAGTTTGGCAAATTTGGAAGAGACTTTTTCTAATGATGCGAGCTTATGAGTTATGGTCAAAATTCATGAAACCCTGTAGCACTTATTTTAAGTTATGCCTTGATTTAACATGGTGCTGATGGAAAGGCTTGTGTTTATGGTGGAGTAAGTTTTAGTGTAACTGTTCATATGCTATTCCAATGGAACTATCAATTGCACCTCACTTTTTCTATCAGTCTGACCATGTGAATGTGTTTGCTTAACCTTTTCAATGCTCTTTTTACCCCCGGCAGATTTTGACATGTCTGATGCTCAGCAAGAGCATGCTTTGGCTATTGGGCACCTCGCTCCTACATTAGCTGCTTTGCGGATTGAACTATGCCCAATCCATATGAGCGAAGAATGCTTTTGGAAAATTTATTTTGTTCTTCTACATCCTAGACTGAGAAAGCATGATGCGGAACTTCTGTCCACACCACAGGTAAATTTTCTCTCCACCTGATACATAAAACATTACATTCTCTATCGTCCCAGAATCCAGGCAATCTTAGAAGAAAGTAGTGAAGTTTTATATGTGGCCATGGTATTAATCATTATCTCAGACGATTATCTGATTAAACGGTACTTGCTGTTGACTGGGTCTTTAACATGATTAAGTGGTCTTGCGACTTTCTTTCTTCTTTTGGTCACATATGTATTTGCATAATAGATATTGTAAAAAGGAAGAATGATCCATGAACTACCGATGCTATAACATAAGTTTGCCAAGTTTCACTTTCTTAGGCTGGTGTTCAGTTCTCAACAAGCCACAACCACACTTTCTTAGATGGATTTTTTTTGCCAAATTTCCAACAACTTCCTTGCCAGAAAATTGGGACTAGTTGCACATTTGGCTCAATTTTTTGTCAAACATGATAACCAATCAGACATGCCCTAATACAGCTCTTTTATGATATGTAACAATCAGTTGCCATGGCCTTTGTTGATTGAATCTTAGGAGGATGTGGTGCTTGACGACAGGGCGTGGTCTAGGATCTCGACGCTATGTCACTGTTGAAGGATAAGGCACTTTGACTTTGTGTAGATAGGGAGTAGGAAGAAGAGAGAAAGAGAGGGAGAGTTGGGGTGCCATGCACCATAGCCCATACCATATATATCTGGCACTTAATTCAGAATAACCTTAACTTGAAGGGAAACCAGTCTAAATGTTACAAAAAGGGAAACAAATCTTATCCAAAGTAAATAAAGAAAATCCTAACGTAAGATAGATAAAGGTCAAAGCCGGTCTTTGCCCGCAATGGCATATGTTATCTCACACATGACATTGGTCCTGTTTTTTCTATTGCACTAGAATATTAGATGCATGGCACAGTAATAATTTATGATATTCCATTTTCTATGAATTGGCACAACTGTTGGTATATGTTTTATCCAAATCAAGACAGAGTTTATCCAGCTCTACTGTCATGTACCAGCTCTGCATATTAGAACCATGCAATGCTATACCTTTTTTTTTGGCGATCTAATACTTATAACACTATCTTGTTAGATCTTTTCTCTTCAGAGGGCCCCTTTGATTCATACGATTCCAAAAACGTGGGCATAAGAAAAAAAATGTAGGATTGCAATGTAGCCCTTCTGAATCCTACAGGCTTTTTCTTGATTGCATCACAGGATAAACAAAGGATTCTTTCCAAGAGGTTTGAGTGGATGATCAAATCCCTATGGAATATAGTACAAAGGAATCCTTGGGAAAATTTTTATAGGATTCAATCCTGTGAATCAAAAGACCAACATAGGAAAAATCCTAGGATTCCAATACATACCTTTTTACTTGTTTTGGTGTCAGCAACTGTCAGCATTCAATTATTATTGTGAAATGATGACAATTAGTCTTCTAGAAAATTACAACTGAGAGCATCTACAACATCAGTAGCCTGGTACTTGAGGCCACTGGCTTCCTATGGATCCTGCGGCATATTAGGGTAGCAAGCATGTCAGTCAACGACAATGTGTGATAGTGTCTTGCTCAGTTCTTTCTCTGAGATTCTTCGCTAATTTAGCAAAACACCATTGAAGCACACACAATATCTGCAGAAAACTGAAACTGTGCACTTTTATCTTCAAGTTGAGGTTGCCTTTTCCTTGCACAACCTTCTTCAGCTGATATGCAATAATGTGATTTGGTGGTTGTGATGAGTTACTTGAGGTTGTTGAGAATATAAATTCACAAATAATCTAAGTAACTGATTTCCTATTTTTTAGATTGATATTGGGTAGCTCATATCTAGTGCGTATCTTCTCGGTGCATCCCATGCATCCTGGTATCAATAGATTCTGCACTGGGATAAATTATGTTGTACTGATGATGTGTTGCATTAGGGTGGTATAAAAATTCATTGTAACTAAATCAACATCAGAAATATTTAAAAAGAGATTAATTGTGGATTAAATGCATTGTGTACTATATCTATCTCTAGCTAGCCTCATCACTGAAGAATCTTTGTAGCCCAGTAAGGCCTGGGGTGCACCGAAAGGAGGGATTGGACACGTACTTGCATTAATAGTGTGCTTATCATCACGTGTTCCATAATAATATATCTATAGATAAACCGACAAAATATTCATTGCTATTTTTCTGCACATGCATGCTTGCACATCATCCAAATTGTTTTAGCTATTTGATATGCTAGCCTGGTCCACTAACATCCATCCAATTTGAACATAAGAGTCTCTCTACCATGCAACACGCATAGTGCTTTTTTTGTTTCTGCATAGCATAGTTTGAATATTAAGGGTGAATCTGTATTGTCTAAAATGTTCAGAAATCAAATCTCTGATCCCGCGGCAATGGGCAGGGTATCGTCTAGTTCTTGCAATGGGCAGGGTAACGCATGTCCCAGCAGTTAAGCTAAGCCTGCTTCTTGTTTTTGCAGATTGTGGAAGCTAGAGCAATGCTTATGCAACACCAGTCAAAGCAGCATGCAACAGAGCAGTTACGTCGCCATAAAGATGACTTTGGAACACATTCGGAAGATGACAGCTCCAAGGACGTCATGGAAGCGTTCCCATCTGTGCGACAACATGCAGCTTCGTTCACCCCCATAACAGATTTTGAGATTGAAAAACATCCTATCCAAGTAAATGAAGTCGCAGTGGTGGACAAAACAGTCATCAAAGAGCAGCTGAGGGAGGAGGGCAGCAAGGCCTCAAATGTTATGCAAGAAACATTTGATGACGACATAGACGATTGGTTTGACGAGGAGGCCGATCTCGCTGGGCACACCACCATTCTCATAGGCGATGAGGAAGATGTGTCATTCAGTGATTTGGAGGATGACGATGATACGAAATGATCATCATCCAAAATCCAAGCCAACCTCAGCCTGAAAACCGGGACCCGGTCAAAATTGATTGTTCTTCAATAGAAAGAAGGGAAGTTGTACAATGAAAAGGGAGCAAATTCAGGGCCAACTTCAACCTGAATGAAAACTGGAAAGCGGTTGAAATTGCTTGTTTGTTAATAGAACGGAAGTTTTGTGTACAATGAAAGGGGAGCGGCTCCATTTTGGTTTTAAGCTGCTCGGTTGGATGCAATGGTAATATATATATATACAGTGGGTGGGGGTGCCGTATGGTTTGTAATTTTATTGGTAATCTTGTGTACATAGCATTATTTTAAAAGTCACAGCAATAAAAGTTCCATTCGTTGGTTGATTGTTCAAAGGACAGCGTAAAATAATAATAAAAAAGGGAAAAGAGAGAACAAAATGGCGACGAGAGAACAAACAAAATGGTGATGACAACTGTATTTGCAATGACAATGACAACATACTACACTTTGTATATATACAAAATTGTACTGCCTTCTGAGACACCTCACATCCAATCCAACAAAGCACAGCAATGCAAATGGTGAATGAACTGGCCTGGCTAACAGTTATCCTAATCAAGACCTGATGAGGCCAAAGTTATTCGAGAGCTTCCCAAGGTGCGACCACAGGAGGCTCCCCAGGGAGGACCTGGGCCTCTCCTGATCGGCGAGCGACGCAGCCGGCGCTCTCGTCTTCTTCACCGGCGGCCAGCCAGGCGCTCCTTTGGCGACGTCGAGCGAGATGCCCATCTCGGCGACCCTCGTCCGCACCGCGCACAGCGCCTCGGGCCGCACCTCGCCGCCGGTGTCGGTGACGAGGAAGAAGGTCCCGATGGCCTCCTCCTTCTGCCGCTTGATCTCCACCCTCAGCAGCGACAGCCCGTGCTCCCGCAGCATCCTGGTGAAGTCCGACAGCAGCCCCGACCGGTCCGGCGCGCGCACCTCCACCCTCACGCCCTGCACAAGGACATGATGCCATGCCGTCTCAGCATCGCGCGCCCAACGAAATATACACTTGGACGAACGGAAAGAAATGAAATGGCTAATGGAGGCTGACTGACATGAGACGCCCTCCGCTCCACCGCGGCGACGAGGCACCGGGAGACCTTCTGCCGCTCGGCGTCGCTGTCCACCGTGCGCCCGTCCTTGTGCCGGATGTAGTACTCCTGCGTGCGTGCGTCCGTGGTCACCACAATGCATGTCAGTCACTGGCGTGCCAGGGCAATGCCACATGGACTCGTGCTGCAGGGGAAGCGTACCTGGATGGCGAGAGGGCCCTGTGCCCCGACGGTGGCATGGAAGACGACGTAGTGCATGTCGGTGAGCGCGCAGACGGTGTCGAAGAGCAGCTTGGGGCGGTCCCTGCTCGTCATCTTGACGATGGCGTAGCCCCGCTCCTCCCAGTTGTCGATGGTGACGCGCGTCTGGGTGCGGTGCGCGGACCGGGCCGCGGTGGCCGCCCGGTCGCCCATGCAGAAGTGCTCCTCGTCGACGGGCGTCGGGGCGGGGCCCGACTCATAGTCGCGGTCGTCGTGCATGAGCTGGTGCATCCGGCGCTCCGTGTGGACGCGGCCCCGCACGGGCGCCGACATGCACACCCAGCGCCGCTCGCCCGACAGGTTCTCGCGCGCGTCCACCACGGCGTTGACGAGCCGCTCGATGCGCGCCCAGCGGCTCGGGTGCAGCGGCGCGGCGGCGGTGTCGGCGCCGGTGGTGGTGACGTAGAGCACCCCGGCGGCGCGGCCGTTGTGCGTCCAGGCCTGGCCGGACGCGACGTGGCAGCCCTGGTCGACGAGCACCTGGGTGATGGAGGAGAGCAGGCCGGGGCGGTCGTGCACGGTGAACTCGAGCGAGGCGCAGTCCGACACGTCGGGGCCGCCGGGGCCGACGACGTTGCCGAGGCAGGTGGTGAACTTGGGCGAGCCAGAGCGCTGGAACGGCAGGAGCGCCCGCTGGATGAAGCCCGGGAGCGACGGGTCCGTCAGCTTGCGCCCGATCTGGTCCGTCACGTGGAACACTGCATGGCGAACAAGATTAGAAAATTGCGCGTCTTCAATCAATCATGTATTTTTGTGACCTAAATCGATCGGAGAAGAAAGAAAGAAAGAAAGAAAAATGAAAGGGAGGAGGCTGCAGGGAGATGGTTCTTGCCGTCCATGAGCCAGCCGCCGTCGGAGGAGATGTAGGACTTGTAGATGACGAGGTCGAGATCGGTGAGCAGCTGCACCATCTCCAGCAGCACGCCGTCCCGGTTCACGCTGTCCACCTTGACGAGCGAGCAGTCCTCGCGCGTCTCATTGTCGACGACGACCCTGCACAAGCCATCCAATCCACGCACGTCACACCAAGAAGAATTCGATGGATGGATCGAGAATAACAACAAACAAGCAGAGGCTAGCCAATGCGGGCGTACCCTGGGGTGCCGAGGCGGTCGAGGACCGGATCGAAGTCCGGCTCGAAGTAGGGCCCGGAGACGTACTTCATCGCCGTCGACGGAGAAGACGATCGGTGGGCTTTCACGGACGGACGCCAATCGCCCTGAGCTGAATCTTTCCTTCTCGGTCGGTCTTATATGCCCCCTCCGGCACGGAAATCTACCGGAATTCGGACGCGCGGTGAGAACAACAGATCCAATCTGGGGCGGAGCAATCCGGGAAAAGGGAAGGGCCGCCGACGGCACGAGGAGCGCGCCCCATGCTCACATGCGTCGCCCGGCCGGCCTGCCGCTCGCTCGTAGCAGCAGCAGCAATCTACCAAAGAAAAAAGAACTCAAAAAGGCTTCCTCTACCGGAACCGAGGCTGCCTGCGCTGCGCGACGAACCGGTCGCGCGCGCGATTATGTAGGAGGAGAGGAGGAGGAGGAGGAGAGGGGAGGGAGGGATTACCTCCGGTGAGACGAGACGAGATGAGATGGCGAGGGGGACGAGAGGCGGAGGGGAGGGCGCACGTGCGGGTCCGGGCTCGTTCGATTTGGCCTCGGTCAGCAGGCTGCAGCTCTGCCTGCGTGGTCTCGGCGGCGTTTTAGGATTCGAGTGGAGAGCGCGAACGGCCGCCGCGCCACGTCGGAAGGGCGCGTGGCACGCGGGCGGCCCGGGTCGCAGCCTTGCTCCTTTTGTCCGCTTCTCTTTCCGTCGTCCGCCGTTTTGATTGATTGATTGATTTCCTCCGAGTAAAACCCTGATTCGGAATTGATGCATCGCCATTTATATCATAATAAGACTAAATATACATGGAAAGTCAGAGGATCTGCCGAATTAGTATCAGACCATTAGAATGGGGGGTATCAGATATGCGGGTACAATTGCATTCATTTACGAGGGGAGATTTTGATCTGCTTCCCACCTTTCGATGTACATTTAGGGGTTCCCTAAAAAAGAATGCACATTTAGGGTTTCTTTGATTTAAATGATTTTTTTAGAAATTTTAGAGGATTGGAATCTTTAGAAAAAAATTCTATGATTTTTCTGTTGTTTTTCTAACGAGTTTTCACCTAGACTTGGAGGATGGTTGTACTGACGATGTAGCCGATGCGTGCTGGCGGTGATAGATCTCGCAAGGCGTCTGTGGGGAAGAGGGGGAAGGGAAACGACAATGCAACAAACGGAAAGGAGGGGGTGTGACAAGGTAGGGCGGCGGTACATGAGAAAACAATGGCACAGAGTTGTGGTTTTTTTTACCTCGAGCAACACGTGGGGAAGTTGATGCACAAACGTAAAGCAAGGGGAATCGATTGTAGGTAGTTGGAACAACTTGCATTTATCGGCCAAGCAGACTAGCACAGAGCCATGGAGCTGGCACCTTTCCACGTAGAAACTCCATTATCTCTTCTTGACACGGCGCATGCAGACGAAGCCTTGCCAAACTGGCGGTTTGTCTTCGAGAGGGGGAAAGCCAAAACGCCAGCAGTAGGAGCATTGGTATTTTGCCCAGACGATAGCTTAGCGGCTCTTTCGTACGCCAGCAATAGGAGCATTGGTCTTTTTCGCAAACGACGGCTTAGTGTCTGTACGCCAACAGTAGGAGCATTGGTCTTTTCCGCACACGATAGCTTAGCGTATGCTTCGTCAAGTAGATATGACAGGGGGGTGGATGGGAGCAAGACAGAGGAAGAAGCTTCATAAGGAGGGGCACATTAAGTGGCTCGCATAAAACACAACGCCGCTTTGGAGGGATGCTCATTATTATATCACCCATGACTAAAAAGGAGAAAACCAATTCTGAATCTTCTGATGACAAAATCATACTAAAATAAAACAAATATTTTAAAATGTTAGATGAAACTAATAAATAGATGACCCCCCTTTTTTTGGTAGCACCCTTTAACAAATGAAAACCTACGCACCGCATTGATCCATTGCCCGATCGTGACTCGACTCTTCACTTAAGTGCTTAATAAAACTTAGAGAAAATGCTAGGTTTTGTCGTGGGGTGGCAATCACGTATTCTACAAGTAAAGTATGTTTTTGGTCCCTCAACTTGTTGGTTTGACGGGGTTGTGGTTTTTGACCTCAAGTAACACGCTGGGAAGTCGAGGAACAAACATAAGCAAGGGAAAGCGATTGTAGGTAGTTGGAGCTACTTGCATTTATTGCCCAAGCGGACTAGCACGGAGCCATACAACTAGCACCTTGTTCAAGTAAGAAGCTCCATTATCTCTTCTTGACGCAGTGCATGCGGCCGAAGCCTTGCCAAACTGACGGTTTGTCTTGGAGAGGGGGAAAGCCAAAACACCAGCAGTAGGAGCATTGGTATTTTGCACAGAGGATAGCTTAGTGGCTCTTTCATACGCTAGCAGTAGGAGCATTGGTCTTTTCCGCAAACGATAGCTTAGCGTCTGTTTCGTACGCCAGCAGTAGGAGCATTGGTCTTTTCCGCACACGATAGCTTAGCGTATGCTTCGTCAAGTAGATATGACAGGGGGGTGGATGGGAGCAAGACAGAGGAAGAAGCTTCATAAGGAGGGGCACATTAAGTGGCTCAACATAAAACACAACGTCACTTTGAAGGGATGCTCATTATTATATCACCCATGACTAAAAAGGAGAAAACCAATTCTGAATCTTCACATGACAAAGTCATACTAAAATAAAACACATATTTTAAAATGTCAGATGAAACTAATAAATAGATGACCCCTTTTTTATTTGGTAGCACACTTTAACAACTGAAAAACTACGCACTGCATTGATCCATTGCCCGATCGTGACTCGACTCTTCACTTAAGTGCTTAATAAAACTTAGACAAAATGCTAGGTTTTGTCACGGGGTGGAAATCACGTATTCTACAATTAAAGTATGTTTTTGGTCCCTCAACTTGTTGGTTTGGCGGGGTTGTGGTTTTTGACCTCAAGTTACACGTGGGGAAGTTGAGGAACAAACGTAAGCAAGGGAAAGCGATTGTAGGTAGTTGGAGCCACTTGCATTTATCGCCCAAGCAGACTAGCACTGAGCCACACAACTAGCACCTTGTCCACGTAAGAAAATCCATTATCTCTTCTTGACTTGGTGCATGCGGCCAAAGCCTTGCCAAATTGACGGTTTGTCCTGGAAAGGGGGAAAGCCAAAATGCCAGCAGTAGGAGCATTGGTCTTTTGTGCAGACGATGGCTTAGCAGCTGTTTCGTATGCCAGCAGTAGGAGCATTGGTCTTTTCCGCAAACGATAACTTACCATATGTTTCGTACACCAGCAGTAGGAGCGTTGGTCTTTTCCGCACACGATAGCTTAGCGTATATTTCATGAAGTAGATATGATAAAAGGGGGTGGATGGGAGCACGACACATGAAGAAGCTTCATAAGAGGGGCACATTAAGTGGTTCAACATAAAACACAACGTCGCTTTGGAGGGATGCTCATTATTATATCACCGATGACCAAAAAGGACAAAACCAATTATGAATCTTCACATGACAAAATCATACTAAAATAAACAAAGATTTTAAAACGTGGGATGAAATTAATAAATAAATGACCCCTTTTTTTATTTGGTAGTGAAGGAAATATGCCCTAGAGGCAATAATAAAGTTGTTATTTATGTTTCCTTATATCATGATAAATGTTTATTATTCATGCTAGAATTGTATTAACCGGAAACTTGATACATGTGTGGACACATAGACAAAACACAGTGTCCCTAGTAAGCCTCTACTAGACTAGCTCGTTAATCAAAGATGGTTAAGTTTCCTAACCATAGACATGTGTTGTCATTTGATGAATGGGATCACATCATTAGGAGAATGATGTGATGGACAAGAGCCATCTGTTAGCTTAGCATATTGATTGTTCGGTTTTATTGCTATTGCTTTCTTCATGACTTATACATATTCCTTTGACTATGAGATTATGCAACTCCCGGATACCGGAGGAATACCTTATGTGCTATCAAACGTCACAACGTAATTGGGTGATTTATAAAGATGCTCTACAGGTATCGTCGAAGGTGTTTGATGGTTTGGCGTAGATCGAGATTAGGATTTGTCACTCCGAGTATCGGAGAGGTATCTCTGGGTCCTCTCGGTAATGCACATCATAATAAGCCTTGCAAGCAATGTGACTAATGAGTTAGTTACGGGATGATGTATTATGTAACGAGTAAAGAGATTTGCTAGTAATGAGATTGAACTAGGTATGAAGATACCGACGATCGAATCTCGGGCAAGAAACATACCGCTGACATAGGTGTAACACCCACGATGCAGCTATATCTCCCACGTGTCGGAGCACGACTTAGATGCAGAACCGCATAGTAGGCATGTCGCAAGGGGGGTAATCTTTACACATCCCATATACTGAATAAGAAAGGGATAAAGAGTTGGCTTACAATCGCCACTTCACACAATACATAAATATATCATACATCATCCAAAATATAATCAAGGTCCGACTACGGAACCAACATAAAAGAAAGACAACCCCAAATGCGAGATCCCCAACCGCCCCAACTGGGCTCCACCACTGATCGTCCGGAAAGGAAACATAGTAACGGCCCGAATCCTCGTCGAACTCCCACTTGAGTTCGGTAGCGTCCCCTGCACTGGCATCATCGGCACCTGCATCTGTTTGGAAGTATTTGTGAGTCACGGAGACTCAACGATCTCACACCCTCGCGATCAAGACTATTTAAGCTTAAGGTAGGAAAGGGGTAGTGAGGTGGAGCTGCAGCATGCACTAGCATATATGTGGCTAACTTACGCAAATGAGAGCGAGAAGAGAAGAAAAGCACGGTCGAGAAGCTATAAAGATCAAGAAGTGATCCTGAAACTACTTACGTTCAAGCATAACACAAGACCGTGTTCTTTTCCCGGACTCCGACGAAAAGAGACCATCACGGTTACACATGCGGTTGATTCATTTTAATTAAGGTAAGTGTCAAGTTTTCTACAACCAGACATTAACAAATTCCCATCTGCCCATAACCGCGGGCACGACTTTCGAAAGTTCAAAACCCTGCAGGGGTGTCCCAACTTAGCCCATCACAAGCTCTCACTGTCAACGAAGGATATTCCTTCTCCCAGGAAGACCCGATCAGGCTCGGAATCCCGGTTACAAGACATTTCGACAATGGTAAAACAAGACCAGCAAAGCCGCCCGAATGTGCCGACAAATCCCGATAGGAGCTGCACATATCTCGTTCTCAGGGCACACCGGATTGTCCAAACTTCTGGTAGGCCAGCCCAGAGTTGCCCCTGGTGGCCACCGGTGGCTGACAAGTTGGACCAACACTCAGAGGAGCACTGGCCCGGGGTTTAAAATAAAGATGACCCTTGAGTCCGCGGAACCCAAGGGAAAAAGGCTTATGTGGCAAATGGTAAAACCAAGGTTGGGCCTTGCTGGAGGAGTTTTATTCAAAGCGAACTGTCAAGGGGTTCCCATAACACCCAACCATGTAAGGAACGCAAAATCAAGGAACATAACACCGGTATGACGGAAACTAGGGCGGCAAGAGTGGAACAAAACACCAGGCATAAGGCCGAGCCTTCCACCCTTTACCAAGTATATAGATGCATTAAAGTAAACAAGATATAATAATTATATCCCAACAATATCCATGTTCCAACATGGAACAAACTTCATCTCCACCTGCAACTAGCAACGCTATAAGAGGGGCTGAGCAAAGCGGTAACATAGCCAAACAACGGTTTGCTAGGAAAGGTGGGTTAGAGGCTTGACATAGAAATATGGGAGGCCTGATGTAGCAAGTGGTAGGTATAGTGGCATAGCAAAAGAGCGAGCAACTAGCAAGCAAAGATAGAAGTGATTTCGAGGGTATGGTCATCTTGCCTGCAAAGTTCTCCGAGTTGACGAAAGCTTGATCCTCGTAAGCGTACTCAACGGGTTCCTCGATCACACACTCGTCTCCCGACTCTACCCAAATCAAGAACACAAGCAAAGGACCAACAATCAATCACGGTGCAATGCGCAAGCAACATGATGCAAAACATGGCATGATATGCAGGATGTGATATGCAATGCATATGCGTGCTCCGGAAGGGAAAGATTGAACAAGGCATCAACTTGGCAAACGAAGTGCGCCGCTGGAAAGATGAGTTGATTTCGGTCGAAATAATATAAAGATCGCCGGAATCGGATGCACGGTTTGCAAATGGAAAGCAAAACAAGAATGTCACAATTCTGCGATTAACAGCACGATGCCATCTAGAATGCAACAAGAAACTAAGCTACTGCACTCCAACATAGCAACAAAGCACATGACAATGATCTACTCAAGATGCTTGACAAAAGATGAACACTGAGTTATGGCTAAATAACACAAGAGCAGGTTCAAACAAGCATGGAAAAAGTGCAAAAGATATCAGCTTCACAGACTTAGTGAAAATACTAACATGCCAGGAATTAACATCAGGAAGCCATGTTTAGAGAAAGCAAACAACATGCCACAGGATTAGATCATGGCAATACAAGGCATGGCATGAATCTACTCAAAGCATAGAACAAAAGTCCCTTACTGACCATAAGCCAAAAAGGATCAGAAGATATGATGGCACCCATGTAAACATAGCAAGTTTCGTTAACAGATTCAGACTTGGCAGAAAAAACTGAGCATGGCATAAACAGAATTATGAAGGCCTCTTTGTGAGCTCGATTCACTCACCACAAGGCATTGAATGACAAACTAAGCATACTACCAGCAAGAAGACATGATCATAAGGCTAACCATGGCAAGAACAAGTTTATAGCATGCTTGCATCAACTACAACAACCATGGCAAAATTGATTAACATGTAAACAATCTGCCAGGAACATTTTATAGCAAAAGTAGAGCAAGATTTAGACATGCTAGGGCACTCCATAATTGCAAACAGGGGCATGGATGGATAGAGCATAACCATATGTCAAAATCATCCTTACTGAAGATACTCAAAACAAGCATGGATCACTCTGTAGCATCATGAATACATGACATAAAAATAACAGCAGGGAAATGACTTAGTGAAATTCTAAGTCCCTGAAATCAGCAATATCACGAGAGCTACTTTGCATGCTTGTGCTAGTCACCACATTGATCACAAAAATACATGGCATAGACCCCTGTAAACATGGCATGGCATATCCCAAAACACATGTAGAGCTCATGCCCGTATGCAGCACACAACAAATATAGCAAAAATGACAAATGCTCATACTCTGCTAAGAATCAGCACCTAACATTTTATAGCACTCTTGCATCAATGATTTGGGCATCAAGATGGACTCAAACAAGCATGCCATAATGGAACAAAATGGAGGGCACCTCATGATGAACATTTTGATATATAACACACACAAAACAAAGTAGTATGCAACAAGTTATGGCATGATGAATAGGGCCTGAAATTGTAGCAGAAAAAGGACTTAGTGGATTTTCGGGGTCAACCTCTGGATCCAGATCTAGGGTTTGCTCTTGGCACGGATCCCGAGGTTCGCCGGAGTACTTGCCGGAGAAGGACGCCGGAGTTGAGGAGGGAGACGCCCGGAGCTCGTCGGAGCTAGCGGGGCGCCGGATCCGGTGGTCGCCGATGATGGCAGAGGCGGAGGAGGCGGCACGGAGGCGGCGGCGGAGGGCGGCGCGAAGGAGGCGGCGGTCAGCAGCGGGGTCGCCAGAGCCGGGCGGCGAGGCGACGGCCGGCGGGCGCGGGGCGGCGGACGTGCGGCCCGGTCGGCGCGCGGGAGGGCCGGCCACGGGCCAAGCGGGCCGACGCGGTGGGTGGGGGTGGCGGCGACACGTGGCACGACAAGATTGGACGCGGGCAACGGCGGATGTGTCCGGCGGCAGAGAGGGAGCGGGGCTAGGGTTGGACTGCGAAAATTTGGAAGGGATCGCATATATATACATAGAAGGAGGTGGGAGTGTCTAAATGAGGTGTAGTTTTTGACCATGCGGTCGTGATCCGACGGCGGAGGACATGGGATAGGTTTGGATGGGTTATTGGGCCACTTTGGAGGGGTGTTGGGCTGCAACACACACGAGGCCTTTACGGTTCCCCGATTAACCGTTGGAGCATCAAACGGACTCCAAATGGCACGAAACTTGACAGGCGGTCTACCGGTGGTGTACCAAGGCCGCTTGGCAAATATCGGTCCATTCCGAGGAAGTTTAACACCCGCTCATGAAAAGAGACAAAAGGGGCGCCGGAGGATGTAGGAGTGTCAGATTACAAAACAGACAACGGGGAAAATGCTCGGATGCATGAGACGAACATGTATGCAAATGAGATGCACATGATGACATGATATGAAATTCATGACATGAACAAAATGCAAAACAAAGACAAAACCCAACCACGAAGGAAAAATCATAACTTAGAGCCGAAAATGGCAAGAGTTGGAGTACAAATATGGTAAGTTACATCCGGGGTGTTACAACACTCCACCACTATGAAAGGATCTCGTCCCGAGATCTAGGACTGAAAGAACTCCGGATATTCGGAACGGAGGTGGTCCTCGCGTTCCGAGGTGGCTTCTTGGTCGGAATGATGTGACCACTTCACTTTCAGGAATTTGATAGACTTGTTGCGAGTCTTGTGCTCAGTTTCTTCAAGAATAGCAACGGGATGCTCATGATAAGACAGGTCTTCTTGGAGATCAATCTCTTCGAAGTTGATGGTGCGGTCAGGAGTCTTGAAACACTTGCGAAGCTGTGACACGTGAAACACGTTGTGCACGTTTGCGAAGTTGGATGGAAGCTCAAGTTGATAGGCGAGATCGCCTCTTTTGCCAATGATCTTGAAAGGACCCACGTATCTAGGAGCAAGTTTCCCTTTGATACCGAAGCGATGAGTACCTTTCATTGGAGAGACGCGGAGGTAGACATGGTCTCCGATCTCGAAAGCCAAGTCACGATGCTTGCTATCATAGTAACTCTTCTGGCGTGATTGCATGTCTTTGAGATTTTCACGGATGACTTTGCACATTTCTTCAACTTCTGTGATTAAGTCATTGCCGAGAAGTTGGCGTTCACCAGTCTCTGACCAATTATGAGGAGTACGACACTTTCTGCCATAGAGAATCTCGAATGGGGCCTTGCCCGAACTTGCTTGGAAGCTGTTGTTGTAGGAGAACTCGGCATATGGAAGACAATCTTCCCACTTCATACCGAAGGAATGACACAAGCCCTGAGCATATCTTCAAGAATTTGATTAACTCGCTTGACTTGTCCACTAGTTTGAGGATGGAAGGCTGTGCTGAAGCGAATGTTGGTGCCCATGGCCTTCTGAAAGGAGTCCCAGAACTTAGAAGTGAAGATGCTCCCACGATCTGAAGATATCAATTGCGGAATGCCATGCAAAGAGACAATCCTGGAGGTATATAGCTCTGCCAACTAAGCTACTATGATAGATTCTTTGATAGGAAGAAAATGAGCCACTTTAGTAAGCTTGTCGATGACAACAAAGATATCATCATTTCCGCGGTTGGACTTGGAAAATCCAGTCACGAAGTCCATCTCAATATGGTCAAACTTCCATTCTGGAATAGCAAGAGGTTGGAGGAGACTAGCTGGCCGTTGCTGTTCTTCTTTCACTCTTCTGCAGACATCACATTCATTCACGAACTGAGAAATTTCTCGCTTCATTCGAGTCCACCAATACGACTGCTTGAGGTCATGGTACATCTTTGTACTTCCAGGATGAATGGATAGAAGGGAATTGTGAGCCTCATTCATAATGACTTTACGAAGGTCACCTTTAGGAACAACAATTCGATACTCGAAGAATAGAGTATCTTTGTCATCAAGGCGATAGCACTTGTACTTGGGTTGGCTCTTGGCAATCCCATTTTTCACCTTCTTCACCATTGCATCAAGAAGTTGTGCCTCACGAACTTGATCTTCCAAAGTAGGAGAGACTTGGAGGTTGGCAAGAAAGCCTTGGGGAACAACTTGGAGATTTAGCTTGCGGAAGGCTTCACAAAGATCCGGTTGGAAGGGCTTGAGAATTAAACTGTTGCAGTAAGCCTTCCTGCTCAAAGCGTCAGCAATGACATTGGCCTTGCCTGGAGTATATTCAATACTCGAATTATACTCTTGAATCATTTCGACCCAACGAGTCTGTCTGAGGTTGAGGTTGGGTTGAGTGAAGATGTACTTGAGGCTCTTATGACCAGTGAAGATGTCCACTTTCCTTCCCAAAAAGAGATGTCTCCATGTTAAAAGAGCATGGACAACTGCCGCCAACTCGAGGTCATGAATGGGGTATTTCTTTTCGTTGGGCTTCAACTGATGAGAGGTATAGGCCACAACTTTCTTCTCTTGCATTAACACAACACCGAGACCTTGCAGGGAGGCATCACAGAAAACTTCGAATGGTTTGGATTCATCAGGAGGAGTCAAAACAGGAGCTGTGACTAGCTTCTCTTTCAAGGTGTTGAAAGCGACATCACATTCAGGCGTCCAGACATACTTCACATGCTTCTGGAGGAGGTTCGAAAGAGGCTTTGCAATCTTAGAGAAATTCTCAGCGAATCTTCGACAATAGCTTGCAAGCCCAAGAAAGCTGCGGAGTTGCTTCACATTCTGAGGCGGTTCCCAATTCACAATTGCAGACACCTTCTTGATACGTCTCCAACGTATCTATAATTTTTGATTGCTCCATGCTATATTATCTACTGTTTTGGGCAATATTGGGCTTTATTATCCACTTTTATATTACTTTTGGGACTAACCTATTAACCGGAGGCCCAGCCCAGATTTGCTATTTTATGCCTATTTCAGTGTTTCGAAGAAAAGGAATATCAAACGGAGTCAAAACGGAACGAAATCAACTGGAGAAGTTATTTTTGGAAGGAAACCTACCGGATAGACTTGGACCCTACGTAAGAAGATGAAGGAGGTGCTCACGAGGGTAGGGGCGCGCCCCCTGCCTCGTGGCCCCCCCTTCGGTCCCCTGACGTACTTCTTCCGCATATATATCTCCATATACCCTAAAAACATCAGGGGACACAATAGATCGGGAGTTCCACCGCTAGAAGCCTCCGTAGCCACCGAAAGCCAATCTAGACCCGTTCCGGCACCCTGCCGGAGGGGGCAATCCCTCTCCGGTGTCCATCTTCATCATCCCGGTGCTCTCCATGACGAGGAGGGAGTAGTTCTCCCTCGAGGATGAGGGTATGTACCAGTAGCTATGTGTTTGATCTCTCTCTCTCGTGTTCTTGAGGTGATACGATCTTGATGTATCGCGAGCTTTGCTATTATAATTGGATCCTATGATGTTTCTTCCCCCCTCTACTCTCTTGTAATGAATTGATTTTCCCCTTTGAAGTAATATTATCGGATTGAGTCTTTAAAGATTTGAGAACACTTGATGTATGTCTTGCCGTGCGTATCTGTGGTGACAATGGGATACCACGTGATTCACTTGATGTATGTTTTGGTGATCAACTTGCGGGTTCCGCCCATGGACCTATGCATAGGGGTTGGCACACGTTTTCGTCGTGATTCTCCGGTAGAACTTTGGGGCACTCTTTGAGGTCCTTTGTGTTGGTTGAATAGATGAATCTGAGATTGTGTGATGCATATCGTATAATCATACCCACGGATACTTGAGGTGACATTGGAGTATCTAGGTGACATTAGGGTTTTGATTGATTTGTGTCTTAAGGTGTTATTCTAGTACGAAATCTAGGGCTGTTTGTGACACTTATAGGAATAGCCCAACAGATTGATTGGAAAGAATAACTTTGAGGTGGTTTCGTACCCTACCATAATCTCTTCGTTCGTTCTCCGCTATTAGTGACTTTGGAGTGACTCTTTGTTGCATGTTGAGGGATAGTTATGTGATCCAATTATGTTAGTATTGTTGAGAGGACTTGCACTAGCGAAAGTATGAACCCTAGGCCTTATTTCCTAGCATTGCAATACCGTTTACGCTCACTTTTATCATTAGTTACCTTGCTGTTTTTATATTTTCAGATTACAAAAACCTTTATCTACTGTCCATATACCACTTGTATCACCATCTCTTCGCCGAACTAGTGCACCTATACAATTTACCATTGTATTGGGTGTGTTGGGGACACAAGAGACTCTTTGTTATTTGGTTGCAGGGTTCCTTGAGAGAGACCATCTTCATCCTACGCCTCCTACGGATTGATAAACCTTAGGTCATCCACTTGAGGGAAATTTGCTACTGTCCTACAAACCTCTGCACTTGGAGGCCCAACAACGTCTACAAGAAGAAGGTTGTGTAGTAGACATCAAGCTCTTTTCTGGCGCCGTTGCCGGGGAGGTGAGTGCTTGAAGGTATATCTTTAGATCTTGCAATCGAGTCTTTTAGTTTCTTGTTTTATCACTAATTTAGTTTATAAAAGAAAACTGTAAAAAAATGGAATTGAGTTTGTTTCATATGCTTCACCTTTTTAATATCTTTCGTGAGTATGATGGAAAGGATAATTGTGCTCAAGTGCTAGAAGAAGAAATCTATAAAATGTTTGGGACTAAATATTTGAATGATGAGCATGATTGCAATGTTGTTAGTATGAATTCCTTGAATATCCATGATGCTAACGATATGCAAAGCCACAAGCATGGGGAAGCTATGTTTGATGAAGATGATATTTTTTGTCCCCAAGCTTTGATGAGCAAATCTATTATGATGAAAGCAGGCCCCCTATCTATGATGATTATTGTGATGACACGTATGCTTTAAAGAACAATGATAACCATGAAACTTGTCATCTTGATCTTAATTTTCAATCACATGATAGTTATTTTGTTGAGTTTGCTCCCACTATTATTCATGAGAAGAATTTTGCTTGTGTGGAGAGTAGTAAATTTTCTATGCTTGTAGATCATGAAAAGAATGCTTTAGGTGCTGGTTATATTGTTTAATTCATTCATGATGTTACTGAAAATTATTATGAGGGAGGAATATATGCTTGTAGGAATTGCAATAATATCAAGTTTCCTCTCTATGTGCTTAAAGTTTTAAAACTATGCTTGTTTTGCCCTCCTATGCTAGTTGATTATTGTTCCCACAAGTTGTTTGCTCACAAAATCCCTATGCATAGGAAGTATTTTATACTTAAATGTGCTAGTCATATTCTTCATGATGCTCTCTTTATGTTTCAATTCTTATCCTTTATGTGAGCATCATTGAAATCATCATGCCTAGCTTGGGGCATTAAACGATAGCGCTTATTGGGAGGCAACCCAATTTTATATTTGTTCCTTGATTCTTGTTACTTTTTAGTAATAAATAATTTATCTAGCCTCTGTTTAGATGTGGTTTTATGCTTTTAATTAGTGTTTGTGCCAAGTAGAACCTTTGGGAAGACTTTGGGAAAGTCTTGTTGATCATGCTGTCAAAAACAGCAACTTTAGCGCTCACGAGAATTGCTGCCATTTTTATTTGGAGAGTGCTATTTAGTTAATTCTTTTTTCAGATGATTAATATATAAATTACTCAGGTCCAGAAATTTATTTGAGAATTTTATGAGTTCGATAAGTATACATTTGATCCAGATTACTAAAGACTGTCTGTTTTTGACAGATTCTCTTTTTCATGTGTTGTTTACTTATTTTGATGAATCTATGGCTAGTAAAATAGTTTATAAACCATAGAGAAGTTGGAATACAGTAGATTTAACACCAATATAAATAAAGAATGAGTTCATTACAGTACCTTGAAGTGGTCTTTTGTTTTCTTTCGCTAACGGAGCTCACGAGTTTTCTACTTTAAGTTTTGTGTTGTGAAGTTTTCAAGTTTTGGGTAAAGATTTGATGGATTATGGAACAAGGAGTGGCAAGAGCCTAAGCTTGGGGATGATCATGTCACCCCCAAGATAATCTAAGGACACCTAAAAGCCAAAGCTTGGGGATGCCCCGGAAGGCATCCCCTCTTTCGTCTTCGTTCATCGGTAACTTTACTTGGAGCTATATTTTTATTTACCACATGATATGTGTTTTGCTTGGAGCGCCAATTTATTTTGTTAGGATTTGCTTGCTGTTATTTAGAACAATGTTTTGCATCTTTTATTTCAATAAAAGTGGCATTGATAGCCTTTACTATGCCTATGTTACAAGTATACATGTTGCTGTTTGAAAACAGAAAGTTTACCGCTGTTGCAATAATTCCCTAGAAAAGTCAGAATGTGATAAAATGTTGAAAACTTTTGAATATTAAGCTCTGATAAATTTACTACAGTGGGAATTTTCTTTCATAATTTTTGGATCTAGGGAAGTATGGATGTTGCTGCATTCTTTACAGACTATCCTGTTTAGGCAGATTGCTGTTATGTTTGCATTGTTTGCATATGTTTGCTTATTTAATGATTCTATTTGAGGATAGGACTATTAAACATGCAGATGCATTTAGTATGCAATTTTGAATAATAATTTTAGTTATTTGCTACAGTAGAGTATGATAAGGTTTTTGCAATGGTTTACACTAACTTATCTCACGGGTCCTCGTTGAGTTTTGTGTGGATAAAGTTTTTGAGATTTAGGGAGACCGTGATATGAGAGGAATTAAGGAGACACAAAAGCTCAATCTTGGGGATTCCCAAGGCACCCCAAGATAATATTTCAAGAAGTCTCAAGCATCTAACCTTGGGGATGCCCCGGTTTGCATCCCACCTTTCTTCTTCAACAATTATCGGTTAGTTTCGGTTGATCCTCAGTTTTTGCTTCTTCGCATGATGTTTACTATTCTTAGATGTCATTTTATTTTTTATTTGCTTGCTGTTTGAATAAAGTACCAAGATCTGAAATTATTAAATGTTAGAGAGTCTTCACATAGTTGCATAATTATTCAACTACTCATTGATCTTCACTTATATCCCTCGGAGTAGTTTGTCATTTGCTCTAGTGCTTCACTTATATCTTTTAGAGCATGGTGGTAGTTTTATTTTGAAGAAATAGATGAACTCTCATGCTTCACTTATATTATTTTGAGAGTCTTAAATAGCATGGTAATTTTCTTAAAATCCTAATATGCTAGGTATTCAAGAATAATAAAATTCTCTTATGAGTGTGTTGAATACTAAGAGAAGTTTGATACTTGATGATTGTTTTGAGATATGAGGATGGTAATATTAGAGTCATGCTAGTTGAGTAGTTGTGAATTTGAGAAATACGTGTGTTGAAGTTTGTGATTCCCGTAGCATGCACGTATGGTGAACCGTTATGTGATGAAGTCGGAGCATGATTTATTTATTGATTGCCTTCCTTATGAGTGGCAGTCGGGGACGAGCGATGGTCTTTTCCTACCAATCTATTCCCCTAGGAGCATGCACGTAGTACTTTGTTTCGATAACTAATAGATTTTTGCAATAAGTATGTGAGTTCTTTATGACTAATGTTGAGTCCATGGATTATACGCACTCTCACCCTTCCACCATTGCTAACCTCTCTAGTACCGCGCAACTTTCACCGGTACCATACACCCACCATATACCTTCCTTAAAACAGCCACCATACCTACCTATTATGGTATTTCCATAGCCATTCCGAGATATATTGCCATGCAACTTTCCACTGTTCCATTTATTATGACACGCTTCATCATTGTCATATTGCTTTGCATGATCATGTAGTTGACATCGTATTTGTGGCAAGGCCACCATTCATAATTCTTTCATACATGTCACTCATGCATCATTGCACATCCCGGTACACCGCCGGAGGCATTCATATAGAGTTATATTTTGTTCTAAGTATCGAGTTGTAATTCTTGAGTTGTAAGAAAAATAAAAGTGTGATGATCATCATTATTAGAGCATTGTCCGAGTGAGGAAAGGATGATGGAGACTATGATTCCCCCACAAGTCGGGATGAGACTCCGGACGAAAAATAAATAAAAGAGGCCAAAGAAGCCCAAATAAAAAAGAAAGAAAAGAGGCCATAAAAAAGAGAAAAGGCCCAAATAAAAAAATTTAAAAAAATGAGAGAAAAAGAGAGAAGGGACAATGCTACTATCCTTTTACCACACTTGTGCTTCAAAGTAGCACCATGATCCTCATGATAGAGAGTCTCTCATTCTGTCACTTTCATATACTAGTGGGAATTTTACATTATAGAACTTGGCTTGTATATTCCAATGACGGGCTTCCTCAAAATGCCCTAGGTCTTCGTGAGCAAGCAAGTTGGATGCACACCCACTTAGTTTCTTTTGATGAGCTTTCATATACTTATAGCTCTAGTGCATCCGTTGCATGGCAATCCCTACTCACTCACATTGATATGTATTGATGGGCATCTCCATAGCCCGTTGATACGCCTAGTTGATGTGAGGCTATCTTCCCCTTTTTTGTCTTCTCCACAACCACCACTCTATTCCACCTATAGTGCTATATCCATGGCTCACGCTCATGTATTGCGTGAAAATTGAAAAAGTTTGAGAACATTGAAAGTATGAAACAATTGCTTGGCTTGTCATCGGGGCTGTACATGATTTAAATATTTTGTGTGGTGAAGATGGAGCATAGCCAGACTATATGATTTTGTAGGGATAGCTTTCTTTGGCCATGTTATTTTGAGAAGACATGATTGCTTTGTTAGTATACTTGAAGTATTATCATTTTTATGTCAATATGAACTTTTGTCTTGAATCTTTCGGATCTGAATATTCATATCACAAGTAGGAAGAATTACATTGAAATTATGCCAACTAGCATTCCACATCAAAAATTATCTTTTTTATCATTTACCTACTCGAGGACGAGCAGGAATTAAGCTTGGGGATGCTTGATACGTCTCCAACGTATCTATAATTTTTGATTGCTCCATGCTATATTATCTACTGTTTTGGGCAATATTGGGCTTTATTATCCACTTTTATCTTACTTTTGGGACTAACCTATTAACTGGAGGCCCAGCCCAGATTTGCTGTTTTATGCCTATTTTAGTGTTTCGAAGAAAAGGAATATCAAACAGAGTCAAAACAGAACGAAGTCAACTAGAGAAGTTATTTTTGGAAGGAAACCTACCAGATAGACTTGGACCCTACGTCAGAAGATGAAGGAGGTGCTCACGAGGGTAGGGGGCGCCCCCCCCTGGGTCATGCCCCCTTGCCTCGTGGCCCCCCTTCGGTCCCCTGACGTACTTCTTCCGCCTATATATCTCCATATACCCTAAAAACATCATGGGACACAATAGATTGGGAGTTCCACCGCCAGAAGCCTCCGTAGCCACCGAAAGCCAATCTAGACCCGTTCCGGCACCCTGCTGGAGGGGGCAATCCCTCTCCGGTGTCCATCTTCATCATCCCGGTGCTCTCCATGACGAGGAGGGTGTAGTTCTCCCTCGGGGCTGAGGGTATGTACCAGTAGCTATGTGTTTGATCTCTCTCTCTCTCGTGTTCTTGAGGTGATACGATCTTGATGTATCACGAGCTTTGCTATTATAGTTGGATCCTATGATGTTTCTTCCCCCCTCTACTTTCTTGTAATGAATTGAGTTTCCCCTTTGAAGTAATCTTATCGGATTGAGTCTTTAAAGATTTGAGAACACTTGATGTATGTCTTGCCGTGCGTATCTGTGGTGACAATGGGATACCACGTGATTCACTTGATGTATGTTTTGGTGATCAACTTGCGGGTTCTGCCCATGAACCTATGCATAAGGGTTGGCACACGTTTTCGTCGTGATTCTCCGGTAGAACTTTGGGGCACTCTTTGAGGTCCTTTGTGTTGGTTGAATAGATGAATCTGAGATTGTGTGATGCATATCGTATAATCATACCCACGGATACTTGAGGTGACATTGGAGTATCTAGGTGACATTAGGGTTTTGATTGATTTGTGTCTTAAGGTGTTATTCTAGTACGAACTCTAGGGCTGTTTGTGACACTTATAGGAATAGCCCAATGGATTGATTGGAAAGAATAACTTTGAGGTGGTTTCGTACCCTACCATAATCTCTTCGTTCGTTCTCCGCTATTAGTGACTTTGGAGTGACTCTTTGTTGCATGTTGAGGGATAGTTATGTGATCCAATTATGTTAATATTGTTGAGAGGACTTGCACTAGAGAAAGTATGAACCCTAGGCCTTATTTCCTAGCATTGCAATACCGTTTACGCTCACTTTTATCATTAGTTACCTTGCTGTTTTTATATTTTCAGATTACAAAAACCTTTATGTACTGTCCATATACCACTTGTATCACCATCTCTTCGCCGAACTAGTGCACCTATACAATTTACCATTGTATTGGGTGTGTTGGGGACACAAGAGACTCTTTGTTATTTGGTTGCAAGGTTGCTTGAGAGAGACCATCTTCATCCTACGCCTCCTACGTATTGATAAACCTTAGGTCATCCACTTGAGGGAAATTTGCTACTATCCTACAAACCTCTGCACTTGGAGGCCCAACAACGTCTACAAGAAGAAGGTTGTGTAGTAGACATCACTTCTCAGGATTAACAGCAATGCCCTTGGCTGAGATGATATGGACAAGGTAGAGAACCTCATCGAGCCAAAACTCACACTTTGAGAACTTCGCATAGAATTGATGTTCTCTGAGTTTGTCCAGCACCAATCTCAAATGCTTGGCATGATCCTCCTTGTTCTTGGAAAAGACCAAAATATCATCGAGATACACCAAGACGAAATCATTTGTGTAAGGGTTGAAGATGAAGTTCATCATGGGAGAGAACGTTGGAGGAGCATTGACAAGGCCAAAAGACATGATAGTGTATTCATAAGAACCATAGCTTGTTCTGAATGCTGTCTTGGGGATATCTTGTTCACGAATGCGAATCTGATGATAACTCATACGGAGGTCAAGCTTGGAGAAAACTTGAGCACCTTTAAGTTGCTCGAAAAGCTCATTGATGTTGGGAAGTGGTTACTTGTTCTTTATGGTCTTCTTGTTCAATGGACGGTAGTCGACGCAGAGTCGTTCCGTTCCATCCTTCTTCTTGATAAAAAGAACACCACAACCCCATGGATAAGATCTCGGTCGGATCAGACCCATACGCTCTTGTTCATCGAGTTGTTTCTTCAATTCCTTCAACTCTTCTGGTCCAAGCTTGTAAGGACATTTGCAAACAGGTTCCGTGCCAGGCTCAAGATTGATGACGAATTCAACTGGCCGGTGAGGAGGCATTCCTGGAAGCTCTTCTGGAAAGACGTCTTGATATTCACAAACGACTGGAATCTGAGAGATGGCATTCAACTCGCCCTTCTCATTGAGAGAAAACATCCGAATGGTATCATCACGAGTGGCATAGATGATCACATCCTCAGAAGAGTGTGTCAATTGAATCTTCCTGGCAGCACAATCAAGCTGAGCCTTGTGCTTAGAAAGCCAGTCCATGCCGAGAATTAGATCAATATCTGAGTTACCCAGAACAATTGGAGAAGACAGAAACTTATAGTCGCCCATCTTGATAGACACATCCGGAACCATGTAGCTTGCGTACAAGCATTTACCCGGTGAGACAACTGCTAACGGACTAGGCAAATCTTGGAAAGCCAACTCATGCTTTGATGCAAATGGTCTTGAGATAAAACTAAGCGATGCACCACTGTCAAAAAGAACTTTTGCAGGAATATCATTAATAGGAAGATTACCCATGATCACTTCTGAAGAGTCCTCTGCCTGAGCTACGTTCATCATGTTGACCTTTGCAAACTTGGGATTATGCTTGACCACTGCATTGCTGGCAGATCTCACAGGAGGAGGAGGCGGAAGGCGCCTTTGGTTGAAGCATTTGTTTGCATAGTGCCCTTTCTGCTGTCACTTGTTGCAAGTAACCTCTGAGAGCGGATAGTGATAAGGAGCACTTGACCTTGGAGCATGAGACGGAGCTTTGTTCTGATAGCCTGGGTTGGGTGGGTGGGAAGATCCATTGCCACCTTTACTCTTCTGCTGGTAAGGCTGGCGGAACGGAGGAGGAGGAGGCAACCAAAACTTCTGTTGCTTAGCTACCACTAGAGATGAAGAAGACGATTGAGGTGCGTCCCTGACTTTCTTCTTAGAAGCATCACACTTGAGCTGAGCAGCTTCTTGCTTTAGAGCCATGTTGTAGAATTCATCATACTTGGTCGGCTCAAAAAGCACGAGAGCTAATTGCAGTTCTTCTCTGAGGCCACCTGTGAATTGATAAATCATGCTCTTCTCATCAGGGACGTCTTGTTTAGCGAAGCGAGCAAGCCTCTGGAACAGGATGTTGTATTGGTAAACAGACAAGCTACCTTGCTTGAGATTGCGGAACTCCTCATGCTTACTCTCAACAACACTTTGTGGAATGTGGTGAGCTTTGAAGTCTCGACGGAAATCATCCCAGGTAATCACATGACCTCCTCTGGAATCTTTGTATTGTTGATACCACTTAGCAGCTTGGTCTTTGAGTTGGAACGAAGCAAACTTGACAAAGTCCTCATGCCTGACATTGCTACACTCAAAATGTATGCAGATATCCGCGAGCCAGTCGTCGGCGTCTGTGGCCTCGACACAGTTACTGAAGGACTTCGGCTGGTTTGCGAGGAACTGATTCAGAGTAGCGAACTGAGGTTGGTTGTTGCCTTGGCCTTGATTTCCTTGGTTGCGCTCTTGCAAGAGTTACAAAAGCATCTGAGTGTTGGCGTTGGTGGCGGCCATGACAGCTTGCCATGCCTCCGGAGGTGGAGGTGGTTGTAACACCCCGGATATGATTTATCCATTATGTATTCCAACTCTTGCCGTTTCCGGCATTAAGTTATTTTATTTTCTCGGGTTCGGGTTTTTGTCTCCGTGTGTTGTTGTTGTTGTTGTTTTTGTTGTCATGCATCTCATATCATGTCATCATGTGCATTGAATTTGCATACGTGTTCATCTCATGCATCCGAGCATTTTCCCCGTTGTCCGTTTTGCATTCCGGCGCTCCGTTCTCCTCCGATGGTCATTTCTACCTTTCTTTCATGTGTGGGGATTAAACATTTCCGGATTGGACTGAGAATTGCCAAGCGGCCTTGGTTTACTACCAGTAGACCGCCTGTCAAGTTTCGTACCATTTGGACTTCGTTTGATGCTCCAACGGTTAACCGAGAGACCGAGAAGGCCTCGTGTGTGTTGCAGACCAACACCCCTTCATTTTGTCCCAAAACCCACCAAAACCCTCTCCATCATCTAGAGCGTTTGATCACGATCGCGTGGGCGAAAACCGCACCTCATTTGGACTCTCCTAGCTCCCTCTATGCCTATATATACACCCCCTCCGAAATTCACGGTTCCACTCTCCCCCTAACCCTAGATCCATCCTCCACCGCCGCCGGACACGTCCGACCCCACCGGACAACTCGCCGCCGCCTAACGGGACGCGCCACGTGGCCGCCGGCCGCCTCCCACCGCCGCGGGCCCGCAGGCCCATCCGCGGCCCTCCTCCGCGCGCCACCGGGCCGCGCCTCCCGCGCCTCGCCCCGCCGCCTGGAACCCCGCCGCCACCGCGCCTTCGCCACTCGGCCTCACCGCCGGGGAGCTCCACCGCGGCGGTTCCTCTCCATCGCCGCACCGTCCCGAGCCGCGGCCACCTCCGCCGTCCTCCTCCCGCGCCACTCCGGCGACTCCACCGACCGGATCCGGCCGGCCACCTCTCCGGCCACCACTCCTCCATCTCCGGCCGCCCCTGCTTCGACTCCGGCGAACGACAACTCCGGCCAACCTCGGTTCTCGCGCCGCTACAGTAAACATGCCCGGATCCAGATCTGAGGAAACCCTAGGGTTGACTTTGATCCCGTTTTCAGTATTTTTTAGCATATTTCATCATGTCGTATCTTCGCATCCGTAACTCCGTTTTGGGCATATAGCATATCAAAATGTTCGTCTCAGAGGGCACATCATTTCATCTCATTGCATCATTTTCATTTGAGTTCATATTGATGCCCGAAATGCTATGGAAGAATGCTATTTGAGATAATTGTCAAATCTGCTGCTCCAATTAGATATCTGTCATTTTTGCCATGATTATTGTGTGCATGTTATGCCCATGAGCTCTTCATGAGTTTTGTTATATGTTTTGCCATTTATCCAGAGGTGCAACCCATGTATTTTTGTGATGTGTGTGGTGACTAGCACACGCTTGCAAAGTGGTGCATTTGTTAATGCTGATTTTAGGGACTTAGCATTTCCACTAAGTCATTGATCTGTTTATTTTAATATGCCATATGTTCTTGTTGTTTTCCTAGTGATCCGTGCCTCTTTTGAGGATGATCAGTAAGGATGTTTTTTTAATGTTGTAGTGCTCTATCCATCCATGTCTTTGTTTGCAATTATGAAGCACCCTAGCTTGAGTCAATCGAGCTCTACTTTTGTCATTTCGTGAATCTGGGCAGATTGTCTAGTTGTTAGCGATTTTGCCGAGGATGTTGTAGTTGATCCATACATGCCATGTTATTGTTCTTGCCATGAATAGCTTGTATAATGTGTATTATTGATGGGTGTATGCTTAGATTGTCATGACATGCTCTGTAGTGAGTGCATCGAGCTCGTAAACATGCCTACTTGATATCTGATTTTTGCATGCTCCAGTTTTCACTAAGTCTGAGAACTGATTATGTTTTTACCATGTTCACATGCTTGCAAATGTATTTTCTGATCCCTTTTGGCTCAAGGTCACTAAGGGACTTTTGTTAAGCTCTTTGAGTAGCTGCATGCCATGCTTTACTTTGCCATGTTCAGGCCCTGTAGCATATAGGTTTCATGCTTCGAAATGTGCTACCTGATCTGAAATTATAGACAAGTGTTAATTTCACTAATTCTGAAATCTGTTTGCCAAATGCATTTTTGCCATGCTTGTTTGAACCTGATATTGGATGAATTGGCCGTAGCTCAGTGTTCCTCTTTTGTTAAGCATCATGAATGGATTCCTTCCATGTATTTTGTTGCCATGTCTGAGTGCTGTAGCATGTTCATCTTGTTGCATTTAGATGGCTACTTGCTGTATATTGCAGACCGGTGCCATATTTGAATTGCTTGCCATTTCCAAACCGTGACTCCGATTCCGGCGTTCTTTATATCGTTTTCAAGCGTTTTCATCTCACCTTTACAGTGGCACACTTGGATTTCCAAGTTGAGGCCAGGTTGTAACACCCTCAATGCGACTATAGCTCCCACGTGTCGAGGCACGACTTAGAGACATAATCGCATTGAAGGCATATGTCGCAAGTTAGGCAATCTTCACAACATCCCATGTAATATGAATAATAAAGGGGAGAACATAGTTGGCTTACACTCACCACGTTAATCAAGTACATAAATAACATTACATCATCCAAAACACTCATGGCCCGACTACGGCGCCAAAATAGAAGAAAAACCCAACATGCGACAACGGTCCCAATCACCCCCAACTGGGCACCAGTACTGATCATCGGGAAAGGAAACGTAGTAATGCTGAGAGTCCTCATCGAACTCCCACTTGAGCTCATACTCGTCACCTGGAGCGGAATCACCTGGAGCTGCATCTGGAGTTATAGTATCTGTGAGCCACAGGGACTCAGCAATCTCGCACCCTCGCGATCAAGACTATTTAAGCTTATAGGAAGGATAGGCAAATATATGTGGAGCTGCAGTAAGCGACTAGCATATATGGTGGCTAACTTATACGCAAAGAGAGCGAGAAGAGGAGGCAAAGCGCGAGCGAGAATCTAGAAGGCAACCTGCGCAAACATAACTCCAACACCGTGTCCACTTCCCGGACTCCGCCGAGAAGGGGCCATCACGGTAAAACACTCAGTTGATTCATTTTAATTGATTAAGGTTCAAGTTATCTACAACCGGACATTAACAAATTCCCATCTGCCCATAACCGCGGGCACGGCTTTCGAAAGTTCAATCCCTGCAGCGGAGTCCCAACTTAGCCCATGACAAGCTCTCATGGTCAACGAAGGAATAAACCTCCTCCCAAGACATTCTGATCAGACTCGGTATCTCGGTAACTCAAGACACTTCGACAGGTTAAAACAAGACCAGCAACACCGCCCGAATGTGCCGACAAATCCCGATAGGAGCTGCACATATCTCTTTCTTAGGGCACACTCAGATGAGACATCCTACGAGTAAAACCAACCCTCAAGTTGCCCCGAGGTGGCCTCGCAGTCTACTCGGTCGGACCAACACTCAGAGGAGCACTGGCCCGGGGGGGGGGGTTAAAATAAGATGACCCTTGGGCTCCGATAACCCAAGGGAAAAAGAGGCTAGGTGGAGAATGGTAAAACCAAGGTTGGGCATTGCTGGAAAAGCTTTAATCAAGGCGAACTATCAAGGGGTTCCCATTATAACCCAACCGCGTAAGGAACGCAAAATCCGGGAACATAACACCGATATGACGGAAACTAGGGCGGCAAGAGTGGAACAAAACACTAGGCGAGAGGCCGAGCCTTCCACCCTTTACCGAGTATATAGATGCATTAAGATAACATAGCAATATAATGATATCCCAACAAGTAAATAAATGTTCCAACAAGGAACGGCTCCAATCTTCACCTGCAACTAGCAACGCTATAAGAGGGGCTGAGCAAAGCGGTAACATAGCCAATCAACGGTTTGCTAGGACATGGTGGGTTAGAGGTTTGACATGGCAATTGGGAGGTTGACAAGCAAAAGGTAGGCATCGTAGCATTGGCATAGCAAGAGCGAGCAAACTAGCATAGCAAAGATAGTAGTGATTTCGATGGTATGATCATCTTGCCTGCAAAGCTGTCAGAGTTGATTGGATCCTCACAAGCAAACTCAACGGGCTCCTCGGTAGCGAACTCGTCTCCCGGCTCTACCCAAACAAGACAAACAAGCAACAAGGATACAATCAACCACGTGCAAGACCAAGCAATAAGATGAAATGATGATATGCTATGCGGGATGCGATACGGGATGCAAAATGCAAGATATGACAGGAAATGCATGAACCTGGCCTCAACTTGGAATTCCAAGGGTGCCACTGGAAAGATGAGATGAAATCGCTTGAAAACGATATAAAGAACGCCAGAATCGGAGTTACGGTTTGGAAATGGCAAGCGTTTTAAGAATGACACCGGTTTGTGATTTACAGCAAGTAGGCATCTAAATGCAATGAAATGAACATGCTAAAGCCACCAAACATGACAACAAAATACATGGCCGGGATGCAAACAAGATGCTTAACAAAAGACTAGCACTGAGCCACGGCCAATTCATCCATTAAGGGGTTCAAACAAGCATGGCAAAAACGCAAATGCAAAACCGATTTCAGACTTAGTGAAATTAACACTTGTCTGAGATTTTCAGATCACGAAGCCCTCTTCGGAGCAGCAAAACATGATGATACATGACCTGATTAAGACAAGTAAGAACATGGCATGGAGCTACTCAACAAGCTTAACAAAAGTCCCTAAGTGACCTGGGGTCAAAAGGGATCACAAAATATACTAACGGGCACACGCACATAGCTAAAACACAATCAGTTTTCAGACTTGGTGAAAACTGAGACATGCTGAAATATAACTCACAAAGGCATGTAAACGAGCTCGATGCACTCACTACGGTGCAAGTCATGGCAAGACAATCATACATCCATTAAGAAGGCACAAAATACAAGCTAGACATGGCAAGAATAATGGTATAGCATGCACGGATCAACTACAATAGCATCGGCAAAATCGCAAACGAGTTGACGATCTGCCCAGATTCACCACGAAGCAAAAGTAGAGCTCGATTGACTCAAGCTAGGGTGCTCCATAATTTCAAGTAAAGACATGGATGGATATAGCATAACATGATTAACAAAACTCTTTTACTGATCATCCTCAAAAGAGGCACGGATCACTAGGAAACAAGCTGAACATATGGCATCATGAACTAAATAATCCCAGACTTAGTGAAAACTACTAAGTCCCTGAAAACAGATTTACCGGGTGCCTCACTTTGCAAGCTTGCACAAGTCACCACACACATCCTAAAAATGCATGGGTTGCACCTCTGGAAAGAAGACAAAATCCTTAACAAAACATATGAAGGACTCACAGGCATAGCATGCACACAATAATCATGGCAAAAATGACAAAAGTCTAGGATGAACTAGCAGATCTGACAATTAACTCACGAAGCCTCCTTCTAACAGCATTTCGGGCATCAAGATGAGCTCAAATGAAAATGATGCAATGGAATGAAATGATGTACTCGTCGAGATGAACATTTTGATATACTATATGTCCAAATCGGAGCTACGTATGCGGAGATATCACTGGTCAAAGTATGCACAAAAATTAGGGTTCGGGGAGGCAAAAGTCAACCATGAGGAGTAGATCTCAGATCTGGCACTGTTCACCGGCACGGATTCCAAGGCTCGCCGGAGCTCGAGGTGGGACGCGGCGGCCGGAGTGGTGGGGAAGGCGGCGCCGGCGACGAGGTGGCGAGGGGCGGCGGCCGGCGACGAGGCGGCCCGGGGCGGCGCTTGCCCCGGCCGGAAATGGCGAGGCGGCGGCGGTCTTCGCGGGCGGCGGCGGTGGAGCACGACGGCGCGGGCGGCGGAGGACGGCGGCGCTGGCAGCGGGGAACGGCGGCGCGGGCGGCGGATCGCGCGGGCTCTCGGGGGCCAGATCTGGGCCTCGGGCCCAGCGGCGGCGGCGAGGTGGCTCTGCCACGTGGCGAGCGGCGGTTCGCTGGGGCGGCGGCGGCGGACGTGTCCGGCTAGGCTCCGGACATGTCCAGCGGCTGGAGATCTGTTTTTTTTGCTAGGGTTGGACGGGGAGAGATCCGAGATTTGGAAAGGGGGGCTATTTATAGGCATAAGTGGAGCTAGGAGAGTCCAAATGAGGTGCGGTTTTCGGCCACGCGATCGTGATTTAACGCTCTAGGACATGGAGCAGAGTTTGGTGGGTTTTGGGCCAAATTGGAGGGGTGTTGGGCTGCAACACACACGAGGCCTTTTCGGTCCCTCGGTTAACCGTTGGAGTATCAAACGAAGTCCAAATGATACGAAACTTGACAGGCGGTCTACCGGTAGTAAACCAAGGCCGCTTGGCAAGTCTTGGTCCAATCCCGAAATGTTTAATCCCCACACATGAAAGAAACCTAGAAATGACCATCGGAGGAGAACGAAGCGCCGGAATGCAAAACGGACAATGGGGAAAAAGCTCGGATGCATGAGATGAACACGTATGCAAATGCAATGCACATGATGACATGATAAGAGATGCATGACAACGAAAACAACACACGGAGGCAAAGACCCGAACCCGAGAAATAAATATAACTTAACGCCGGAAACGGCAAGAGTTGGAGTACAGATTGGGAAAGTTACATCCGGGGTGTTACACAGGTTCATTCATCTCTTGTCAAATCTTGCATATGCATCCCGCATCGCATCCCGCATAGCATACCATGTTTGCACCATGTTGTTTGAGTTGTGCACGTGGTTGATTGCGTTCCTTTTGCTTGTTTGTCTTGTTTGGGTAGATCCGGGAGACGAGTTCGCTAACGAGGAGCCCGTTGAGTTTGCTTTCAAGGATCCAGTCAACTCTGACAACGTTGCAGGCAAGATGATCATACCCTCGAAATCACTTCTATCTTTGCTTTGCTAGATGCTCGCTCTTTTGCTATGCCTATGCTACGATGCCTACCACTTTATTATCATGCCTCCCAAATTTCCATGTCAAACCTCTAACCCACCATGTCCTAGCAAACCGTTGATTGGCTATGTTACCGCTTTGCTCAGCCCCTCTTATAGCGTTGCTAGTTGCAGGTGAAGATTGGAGACCGTTCCTTGTTGGAACATTATTTACTTGTTGGGATATCACTATATTATCTTATTATCTTAATGCATATATATACTTGGTAAAGGGTGGAAGGCTCGGCCTCTCGCCTAGTGTTTTGTTCCACTCTTGCCGCCCTAGTTTCCGTCATATCGGTGTTATGTTTCCGGATTTTGTGTTCCTTACGCGGTTGGGTGATAATGGGAACCCCTTGATAGTTCGCCTTGATTAAAGCTTTTCCAGCAATGCCCAACCTTGGTTTTACCATTTGCCACCTAGCCTCTTTTTCCCTTGGGTTTCTGGAGCCCGAGGGTCATCTTATTTAAACCCCCCCGGGCCAGTGCTCCTCTGAGTGTTGGTCCACCTGTCAGCTGCCGGTGGCCACCAGGGGCAACTCTGGGCTGGCCTACCCGTACCTAAGACAATCTGAGTGTGCCCTGAGAACGAGATATGTGCAGCTCCTATCAGGATTTGTCGGCACATTCGGGCGGTGTTGCTGGATTGGTTTTAACTTGTCGAAGTGTCTTGTAGAACCGGGATGCCGAGCCTGATCGGAATGTCTCGGGAGAAGGTCTATTCCTTCGTTGACCGTGAGAGCTTGTCATGGGCTAAGTTGGGACTCCCCTGCAGGGATTGAACTTTCGAAAGCCGTGCCCGCGGTTATGGGCAGATGGGAATTTGTTAATGTTCGGTTGTAGATAACTTAAACCTTAATTTATTTAAAAAGAATCAACTGTGTGAGTTACCGTGATGGTCTCTTCTCGGCGGAGTCCGGGAAGTGAACATGGTGTTGGAGTAATGCTTGCCGCAGGTTGCTCTCTAGTTATTCGTTCGTGCTTTGCTATCTCTTCTCGCTCTCTTTTGCGAATAGGTTAGCCACCATACATGCTAGTCACTTGCTGCAGCTCCACATATTTACCTTGCCTTTCCCATAAGCTTAAATAGTCTTGATCGCGAGGGTGCAAGATTGCTGAGTCCCTGTGGCTCACAGTTTACTTCCAAACCAGAAGCAGGGCCAGACGACTCCGTTCCAGATGACGCGTTAGAGCTTAAGGGGAGTTCAACGAGGACTCACGCCGTTACTATGTATCTTTCCCTGATGATCAGTAGTGGTGCCCAGTCGTGGTGATCGGGACCGTGTCGCATGTTGGGTTGGTCTTTTATTTTGGCACCGTAGTCGGGCCATGAGTGATTGGTTGATGTAATGCTATTATGTACTTTGTGTGACGTGGCGAGTGTAAGCCAACTATGTTACTTATCCCCTTATTGTGTATTACATTGGATGTTGTGATGATTGCCTAACTTGCGACATTGCTTTCAATGCGGTTATGCCTCTAAGTCGTGCCTCAACACGTGGGAGATATAGCCGCATCGAGGGCGTTACAAGTTGGTAATCAGAGCCTTCCCGACCTTAGGAGCCCCATTGCTTGATCGTTATTACCGGCCGAGTTGAGTCTAGAAAAAATGTTTTGAGTCATTTAGGAAATATACATCGGAGAGTTTAGGAATTCTTTTTACTTCCCAGTCCCTTCATCGCTCTGGTAAGGCTTCCTGACATAGAGTTTTGACTCTTCTCTCCTCAAATTTCACTAATTTTTTTAGGATCACGCGGGTATCTTGGAATCGTTCCGATAGTTTTGTGACGAGAACATTGTTCTTGGTGCCTCCTGTCTTTAGGGGTTGTGGCAGTGTCCCGGGGAGTTGAGCTCTGAGGTGTTGTCGTCACAATTTTATCGTTGCAGTTTTGGAATACCTGAGTTTAGTACGCCGACATCGAAAATCTCTTTTATGCATTTCGTTGGTGAGATAACCTCGATGCCACCCAGTACTGGGGCGGGAGTTCGGGAGTATTGCCATAACTTGTATAACGGATGCTTTTCGAAGGTTGAGGTAGATGGTTTCCGAAGTTTTCTCGGTTATGTGTTGAAGGATGGATACAGCTGGATGTAAGATTTGCTAGATTTGGGTGAGATATTATGCTTCCCCTGTATCCCCAACACCTGATTGCATAACCGGAAAGGTTCGGGAGTTTCATAGGTGGGAATTCTTGTAGCTCTAGTTCTTCTTCCACGGATATTTGGTTTGAGATTGGGATTTCTTACTGAGTATTCGTTCTTGATCTGTACCTTGTTGATTTATTTCTCTACCTAAATTCTAAGTGGCTTCTCAATTTATGGATATGTGACCATTTCAAGTGGAATGCATTCGTTCTTATGTTCGGATGTGAAGACTATATGTTGCAATTTTCATTCCGTTGGATTCAGCTTCAATATTTGTCTATCAATGTGCTAATGGATGTCAACCTCTTCAGGATGGCTCCTCCAACGCGCACGACTCCGAATCCTGATCCGCCACCACCCCCCTCCTCCGGAGGCATGGCCAGCTGTGATGGCTGCTACTAATGCAAACACGCAGTTGATCATGCAAATTCTTCAAGAGCGCAATCAAGCGAACCAAGGCAACCAAGGCAACAACCAGAATCACTTTGCTACACTCAACCAGTTCCTTGCTAATGGGCCAAATACTTTCAACAATTGTGTTGAGGCAACTGATGCTGACAATTGGCTCGTGGATCTGTGCAAGCATTTCGAGTGCAGTAACGTCAGGCCTGAGGACTTTGTCAAGTTAGCTTCCTTCCAACTCAAAGACCAAGCTGCAGAATGGTTCCAGCAGTACAAGGATTCCAGAGGTGGACGTGTGATTACCTGGGATGAATTCCGTCAAGACTTCAAAGCTCATCATATCCCTCAGAGCATGGTTGAAAGCAAGCGTGAGGAATTCCGCAACCTGAAGCAAGGCTCTTTGTCTGTCTATGACTATAACAAGTTGTTCCAGAAGCTCGCCCACTTTGCTAAGCAGGACGTCCCTAATGAGAAGAGCATGATATACCAGTTCAGGGATGGTCTCAGAGAAGAAATCCAGCTATCTCTTGTTCTCTTTGAGCCCTTGAGGTACGATGAGTTCTACAACATGGCATTGAAGCAAGAGGCTGCTCAACTGAGGTGTGATGCTTCCAAGAAGCGAGTCAGAGATGCTACTCCGTCTTCCTCTACTCAAGTGGCCAAGCAGCAGAAGTATTGGCTTCCTCCTCCTCCGTTCCGTCAGCCGTACCAGAAGAGCAAAGGTGGCAGTGGATCTTCCCCCCCCCCCAACCCCCGCTTTCAGAAAAAAACTTCGTCTCAAGCTCCAAGATTGAGTGCTCCGTACCACCGTCCACTTTCAGAGGTCACGTGCAACAAGTGTCAACAGAAGGGTCACTATGCCAACAAATGCTTCAATCAGAGGCGTCTTCCTCCTCCTCCTGTGAGATCGGCAAGTACAGCTGTGGTCAAGCATAACCCCAAGCACGCCAAGGTCAACTTGATGAATGCAGCTCAGGCAGAGGACTCATCAGATGTCATCATGGGTAACCTTCCTGTTAATGATATTCCAGCTAAAATTCTTTTTGACACTGGTGCATCGCATTGTTTCATGTCAATACCGTTTGCATCTACGCATGGTTTGGCCTTGCAAATTTTGCCTAGACCTTTAGCAGTTGTCTCTCCCGGTAGGCGCATGCATGCTAACTCCATTGCTCCAGATGTTTCTATCACTTTGGGTGACTACAAATTTCTATCTTCTCCTATGGTTCTTGGTGACTCGGATATTGATCTTATTCTTGGAATGGATTGGCTTTCTAAGCACAAGGCGCATCTTGATTGTGCAGCCAGGCAGATTCAATTGACTCATTCGTCTGAGGATGTAATTTTCTTTGCCGCTCGGGATAATACCATCCGTCTGTTTTCTCTCAATGAGAAGGGTGAACTGGATGCCATCTCTCAAATTCCAGTCGTTTGCGAATATCAAGACGTCTTTCCAGAAGAGCTTCCAGGAATGCCTCCGCACCGGCCAGTTGAATTCGTCATCGATCTTGATCCTGGCACGGAACCTGTGTGCAAACGTCCTTACAAGCTCGGACCTGAAGAGTTGAAGGAGCTGAAGAAGCAACTCGATATTCAAGAGAGAATGGGTCTCATCCGGCCTAGTTCTTCTCCGTGGGGCTGTGGTGTTCTTTTTGTGAAGAAGAAGGATGGAACAGACCGACTTTGTGTTGATTACCGTCCATTGAACAAGAAGACTATCAAGAACAAGTACCCACTTCCCAACATCAACGAGCTGTTCGAACAACTCAAAGGTGCCCAAGTATTCTCCAAGCTTGATCTTCGTATGGGTTATCATCAGATTTTTTATCCGTGAGCACGATATTCCCAAGACGGCTTTCAGGACAAGCTATGGTTCACATGAATACACTGTCATGTCTTTTGGCCTCGTCAACGCTCCTCCGACTTTCTCTCGCATGATGAACTTCATCTTCAACCCCTACACCAATGACTTCGTTTTGGTCTATCTCGATGACATTCTAGTCTTTTCGAAGAACAAGGAAGATCATGCCAAGCACTTGCGTTTGGTGCTCGATAAGCTCAGGGAACATCAGTTCTACGCCAAGTTCTCAAAGTGCGAGTTTTGGCTCGATGAGGTTCTTTATCTTGGTCATATCATCTCTGCCAAGGGCATTGCGGTGAATCCTGAGAAGGTGTCTGCAATTGTGAATTGGGAACCACCTCAGTACGGGAAGCAACTCTGTAGCTTCCTCGGTCTCGCAAGCTATTGTAGAAGGTTCGTGGAGAACTTTTCTAAGATCGCGAAGCCTCTCTCAAATCTTCTCCAGAAGCACGTCAAGTACGTTTGGTCTCCGGAATGTGACATTGCTTTCAACACTTTGAAAGAGAAATTGGTCACTGCTCCAGTTCTGACTCCTCCTGATGAATCCAAACCGTTCGAGGTCTTCTGCGATGCCTCTCTTCAAGGTCTTGGTGCAGTTTTGATGCAAGAGAAGAAAGTTGTTGCTTATACCTCTCGCCAGTTGAAGCCCAATGAGATGAACTACCCCACTCATGACCTCGAGTTGGCGGCAGTTGTGCATGCTCTTTTGACTTGGAGACATCTCTTATTGGGAAGAAAAGTGGACATCTTCACTGACCACAAGAGTCTCAAGTACATCTTCACTCAGCCTAATCTCAACCTCAGGCAGACTCGATGGGTCGAAATGATTCAAGAGTATAATCCGAGTATCGAGTATACTCCAGGCAAGGCCAATGTGATTGCTGACGCATTGAGCAGGAAGCTTATTGCAACAGTCTGATTCTCAAGCCTTATCAACCCAAGCTTTGTGAAGCTTTCCACAAACTTAATCTGCAAGTTGTTCCTCAAGGTTTCCTCGCCAACCTTCAAGTCTCTCCTACCTTGGAAGATCAGATTCGCCAAGCTCAACTTCTTGATGCTATGGTGAAGAAGGTGAAGATTGGGATTGCCAAGAGTCAACCCAAGTACAAGTGCTACCGCCTTGATGACAAGGATACTCTCTTCTTCGAGGATCATATTGTCGTGCCCAAAGGTGACCTTCGTAAAGTGATCATGAACGAGGCTCACAATTCTCTCCTCTCCATCCACCCTGGGAGCACGAAGATGTATCAGGACCTTAAGCAGGCTTATTGCTGGACTTGAATGAAGCGCGAGATTGCTTAGTTCGTGAATGAGTGTGATGTCTGTAGAAGAGTGAAGGCAGAACACCAAAGGCCAGCTAGTCTCCTCCAACCTCTTGCCATTCTAGAATGGAAGTTCGACCACATTGAGATGGACTTCGTGACTGGGTTTCCAAAGTCCAAACGTGGCAATGATGCTATATTCGTTGTTATCGACAAACTCACTAAAGTGGCTCACTTTTAGCCTATCAAAGAGTCAATCACGGCAGCTCAATTGGCGGAACTCTATACCTCTCGAATTGCCTCGCTGCACGGTATTCCACAGGTGATCTCTTCAAACCGTGGCAGCATCTTTACATCCAAGTTTTGGGATTCTTTTCAGAAGGCCATAGGCACCAACATCCGCTTCAGCACAGCTTTCCATCCTCAAACTAGCAGTCAAGTCGAGCGTGTCAACCAGATTCTTGAAAATATGCTCAGGGCTTGTGTGATCTCCTTCGGCATGAAGTGGGAGGATTGTCTTCCATATGCTGAATTCTCCTATAACAATAGTTTTCAAGCAAGTTCGGGCAAGGCCCCATTTGAAATTCTGTATGGCAGGAAGTGCCGTACCCCTCTCAACTGGTCTGAAACCGGTGAGCGTCAGCTTTTGGGTAATGACCTAATAACAGAGGCAGAGGAAATGTGCAAAGTCCTTCGAGATAACCTCAAAGCAGCCCAATCCCGCTAGAAGAGCTACTATGATAGTAAGCACCGTGATTTGGCTTTCGAGATTGGAGATCTTGTTTACCTCCGCGTCTCTCCTATGAAAGGTACTCGTCGCTTCGGTATCAAAGGGAAGCTTGCCCCTAGATACGTGGGACCTTTCAAGATCGTCAGCAAGAGAGGCGATCTCGCCTATCAACTCGAGCTTCCTTCAAACTTTGCAAATGTGCATGACGTGTTTCATGTCTCTCAGCTCCGCAAGTGCTTCAAGACTCCTGACCGCACCGTCAACTTCGAAGACATTGACTTCCAAGAAGATCTCTCTTATCGTGAGCACCCCGTTGCTATTCTTGAAGAGACTGAACGCAAGACTCGCAACAAGTCAATCAAATTTCTCAAAGTCAAGTGGTCACACCATTTCGACCGTGAAGCCACATGGGAACGCGAGGATCACCTCCATTCTGAGTACCCGACGTTCTTCCAGTCCTAGATCTCGGGATGAGATCCTTTCGTAGTGGTGGAGTGTTGTAACACCCCGGATATGATTTACCCATTATGTATTCTAACTCTTGCCGTTTCCGGCGTTAAGTTATTTTATTTTCTCGGGTTCGGGTTTTTGTCTCCGTGTGTTGTTGTTGTTGTCATGCATCTCATATCATGTCATCATGTGCATTGCATTTGCATACGTGTTCATCTCATGCATCCGAGCATTTTCCCTGTTGTCCGTTTTGCATTCCGGCGCCCCGTTCTCCTCCGGTGGTCATTTCTACCTTTCTTTCGTGTGTGGGGATTAAACATTTACGGATTGGACCGAGACTTGCCAAGCGGCCTTGGTTTACTACCAGTAGACCGCCTGTCAAGTTTCGTACCATTTGGACTTCGTTTGATGCTCCAACGGTTAACCGAGGGACCGAGAAGGCCTCGTGTGTGTTGCAGCCCAACACCCCTTCATTTTGGCCCAAAACCCACCTAAACCCTCTCATCATCTAGAGCGTTCGATCACGATTGCGTGGGCGAAAACCGCACCTCATTTGGACTCTCCTAGCTCCCTCTATGCCTATATATACACCCCTCCGAAATTCGCGGTTCCACTCTCCCCCTAACCCTAGATCCATCCTCCACCGCCGCTGGACACGTCCGACCCCCACCGGACAACTCGCCACCGCCTACCGGGACGCGCCACGTGGCCACCGGCTGCCTCCCACCGCCGCGGGCCCGCAGGCCCATCCGCGGCCCTCCTCCGCGCGCCACCGGGCCGCGCCTCCCGCGCCTCGCCCCGCCGCCTGGAACCCCGCCGCCACCGCGCCTTCGCCGCTCGGCCTCGCCGCCGGGGAGCTCCACCGCGGAAGCTCCTCTCCATCGCCGCACCGTCCCGAGCCGCGGCCACCTCCGCCGTCCTCCTCCCGCGCCACTCCGGCGACTCCACCGACCGGATCCGGCCGGCCACCTCTCCGGCCACCACTCCTCCATCTCCGGCCGCCCCTGCTTCGACTCCGGTGAACGACAACTCCGGCCAACCTCGGTTCTCGCGCCGCTACAGTAAACGTGCCCAGATCCAGATCTGAGGAAACCCTAGGGTTGACTTTGCTCCCGTTTTCAGTATTTTTAGCATATTTCATCATGTCGTATCTCCACATCTGTAACTCCGTTTTGGGCATATAGCATATCAAAATGTTCATCTCAGAGGGCACATCATTTCATCTCATTGCATCATTTTCATTTGAGTTCATCTTGATGCCCGAAATGCTATTAGAAGAATGCTATTTGAGATAATTGTCAGATCTGCTGCTCCAATTAGATATTTGTCATTTTTGCCATGATTATTGTGTGCATGTTATGCCCATGAGCTCTTCATGAGTTTTGTTATATGTTTTGCCATCTATACAGAGGTGCAACCCATGTATTTTTGTGATGTGTGTGGTGACTAGCACATGCTTGCAAAGTCGTGCATTTGTTAATGCTGATTTCAGGGACTTAGCATTTCCACTAAGTCCTTGATCTGTTTATTTCAATATGCCATATGTTCTTGTTGTTTTCCTAGTGATCCGTGCCTCTTTTGAGGATGATCAGTAAGGATGTTTTGTTAATCTTATAGTGCTCTATCCATCCATGTCTTTGTTTGCAACCCTAGCTTGAGTCAATCGAGCTCTACTTTTGTCATTTCGTGAATCTGAGCAGATTGTCTACTTGTTAGTGATTTTGCCGAGGATGTTGTAGTTGATCCGTGCATGCCATGTTATTGTTCTTGCCATGACTAGCTTGTATAATGTGTATTCTTGATGGGTGTATGCTTAGATTGTCATGACATGCTCTGTAGTGAGTGCATCGAGCTCGTAAACATGCCTACTTGATATCTGATTTTTGCATGCTCCAGTTTTCACTAAGTCTGAGAACTGATTATGTTTTTGCCATGTTCACATGCTCGCAAATGTATTTTCTGATCCCTTTTGGATCAAGGTCACTAAGGGACTTTTGTTAAGCTCTTTGAGTAGCTCCATGCCATGCTTTACTTTGCCATGTTCAGGCCCTGTAGCATATAGGTTTCATGCTCCGAAATGTGCTACCTGATCTGAAATTACAGACAAGTGTTAATTTCACTAAGTCTGAAATCTGTTTGCCAAATGCATTTTTGCCATGCTTGTTTGAACCTGATATTGGATGAATTGGCCGTAGCTCAGTGTTCCTCTTTTTTAAGCATCATGAATGGATTCCTTCCATATATTTTGTTGCCATGTTTGAGTGCTGTAGCATGTTCATCTTGTTGCATTTAGATGGCTACTTGCTGTATATCGCAGACCGGTGCCATATTTGAATTGCTTGCCATTTCCAAACCGTGACTCCGATTCCGGCGTTCTTTATATCATTTTCAAGCGTTTTTATCTCACCTTTCCAGTGGCACACTTGGATTTCCAAGTTGAGGCCAGGTTCATTCATCTCTTGTCAAATCTTGCATATGCATCCCGCATCGCATCCCGCATAGCATACCATATTTGCATCATGTTGTTTGAGTTGTGCACGTGGTTGATTGCATTCCTTTTGCTTGTTTGTCTTGTTTGCGTAGAGCCGGGAGACGAGTTCACTAACGAGGAGCCCGTTGAGTTTGCTTTCGAGGATCCAGTCAACTCTGACAACGTTGCAGGCAAGATGATCATACCCTTGAAATCACTTCTATCTTTGCTTTGCTAGATGCTCGCTCGTTTGCTATGCCTATGCTACGATGCCTACCACTTGCTTATCATGCCTCCCAAATTGCCATGTCAAACCTCTAACCCACCATGTCCTAGCAAACCGTTGATTGGCTATGTTACCGCTTTGCTCAGCCCCTCTTATAGCGTTGCTAGTTGCAGGTGAAGATTGGAGACCGTTCCTTGTTGGAACATTATTTACTTGTTGGGATATCACTATATTATCTTGTTATCTTAATGCATCTATATACTTGGTAAAGGGTGGAAGGCTCGGCCTCTCGCCTAGTGTTTTGTTCCACTCTTGCCACCCTAGTTTCCGTCATATCGGTGTTATGTTCCCAGATTTTGCGTTCCTTACGCAGTTGGGTGATAATGGGAACCCCTTGATAGTTCGCCTTGATTAAAGCTTTTCCAGCAATGCCCAACCTTGGTTTTACCATTTGCCACCTAGCCTCTTTTTCCCTTGGGTTTCCAGAGCCCGAGGGTCATCTTATTTAAACCCCCCCGGGCCAGTGCTCCTCTGGGTGTTGGTCCACCTGTCAGCTGCCGATGGCCACCAGGGGCAACTCTGGGCTGGCCTACCCGTACCTAAGACAATCTGAGTGTGCCCTGAGAAAGAGATATGTGCAGCTCCTATCGGGATTTGTCAGCACATTCGGGTGGTGTTGCTGGATTGGTTTTAACTTGTCGAAGTGTCTTGTAGAACCGGGATGCCGAGCCTGATCGGAATGTCTCGGGAGAAGGTCTATTCCTTCGTTGACCGTGAGAGCTTGTCATGGGCTAAGTTGGGACTCCCCTGCAGGGATTGAACTTTTGAAATCCATGCCTGCGATTGTGGGCAGATGGGAATTTGTTAATGTCCGGCTGTAGATAACTTAAACCTTAGTTTATTTAAAAAGAATCAACTGTGTGAGTTACCGTGATGGTCTCTTCTCGGCGGAGTCCGGGAAGTGAACACGGTGTTGGAGTAATGCTTGCCGTAGGTTGCTCTCTAGTTATTCGTTCGTGCTTTGCTATCTCTTCTCGCTCTCTTTTGCGAATAGGTTAGCCACCATACATGCTAGTCGCTTGCTGCAGCTCCACATATTTACCTTGCCTTTCCCATAAGCTTAAATAGTCTTGATCGTGAGGGTGCGAGATTGCTGAGTCCCTCTGGCTCACAGTTTACTTCCAAACCAGATGCAGGGCTAGACGACTCCGTTCCAGATGACGCGTTAGAGCTCAAGTGGGAGGTCGACGAGGACTCACGCCGTTACTATGTATCTTTCCCTGATGATCAGTTGTGGTGCCCAGTCGGGGTGATCGGGACCGTGTCGCATGTTGGGTTGGTCTTTTATTTTGGCACCGTAGTCGGGCCATGAGTGATTGGTTGATGTAATGCTATTTATGTACTTTGTGTGACGTGGTGAGTGTAAGCCAACTATGTTACTTGTCCCCTTATTATGTATTACATTGGATGTTGTGATGATTGCCTAACTTGCGACATTGCTTTCAATGCGGTTATGCCTGTAAGTCATGCCTCGACACGTGGGAGATATAGCCGCATCGAGGGCATTACAGTGGTGGCGGAGGTTCCGGATTCTGACGCGTTGGAGGAGCCATCCTGAAGAGGTTGACATCCGTTAGCATCTTGAAAGACATATATTCAAGCTGAATCAATGGATCGAAATTGCAACATATAGCCTTAACATTCGAACAAGAATGAACGAATGCATTCCAAAGTAAATCATCACACTTCCATAAATTGAGAAGCCACTTGGATAGATATAGGTGAATAAAGCAACAAGGTACGGATATAAACAAATATTTGGTAAGGATTACCCAATCAAAAACCAAATATCTGCGGGAAGAAATACTAGAGCTACATGAATTCCCACCTATGAAACTCCCGAAACTTTCTGGTTATGTAATCAAGTGTTGGGGATACAGGGGAGGCATAATATCTCACCCAAAACTAGCAAATCCTACATCCAGCTGTATCCATCCTTAAACACATAACCAAGAAACCTTCGGAAATCATTTACCTCAACCTTCCAAAAGCATCCGTTATACAAGTTATGGCAATACTCTCGAAATCCTGCCCCAGTACTGGGTGGCGTCGAGGTTATCTCACCAACAACTTCATAAAGGAGATTTTTGATGTCGGCGAACTCAGGTATTCCAGAACTGCAACGATAAAATTGTGACAACAACACCTCGGAGCTCAATTCCCCGGGACACTGCCACAACCCCTAAATGTCAGGAGGCACCAAGAACAATGTTCTCATCACAAAACCATCGAAACGATTCCAAGATACCTGCGTGATCCTAAATTTTTTTAGTGAAATTTGAGGAGAGAAGAGTCAAAACTCTACGTCAGGAGGCCTCACCAGAGCGATGAAGGGACTGCGGAGTAAAAAGAATCCTACTCTTCGATATATATAATCCTATATGACTCAAAACATTTTGTTCTAGACTCAACAACGTTAGTGATTCGATCAAGCAGGGGGCTCCTAAGTCGGGGAAGGATCTGATTACCAACTTGTAACACCCACGATGCGGCTATATCTCCCATGTGTCGGAGCACGACTTAGAGGCATAACCACATAGTAGGCATGTCGCAAGAGGGGTAATATTTACACATCCCATGTACTGAATAAGAAAGGGATAAAGAGTTTTGCTTACAATCGCCACTTCACACAATACATAAATATATCATACATCATCCAGAATACAATCAAGGTCCGACTACGGAACCAACATAAAAGAAAGACAAACCCAAATGCTAGATCCCCGACCGCCCCAACTGGGCTCCACTACTGATCGTTGATACGTCTCCAACGTATCTATAATTTTTGATTGCTCCATGCTATATTACCTATTGTTTTGGACTATATCGGGCTTTATTTTCCACTTTTATATTATTTCTGGGACTAACCTATTAACCGGAGGCCCAACCCAGAATTGCTGTTTTTTGCCTGTTTCAGTGTTTCGGATAAACAGAATATCAAACGGAGTCCAAACGGAATAAAAATCTTCGGAAATGTGATTTTCTCACCGAACGTGATCCAAGAGACTTGGACCCTACTGCAAGGGATCAAAGAGGTGGTCACGAGGGTGGGGGCGCCCCCCTAGGGCGCGCCCCCTGCCTCGTGGGCCCCTCGGTGCTCCACCGACGTACTCCTTCCTCCTATATATACACACGTACCCCCAAACGATCAGAACAGGAGCCAAAAACCTAATTCCACCGCCGCAAATTTCTGTATCCACAAGATCCCATCTTGGGGCCTGTTCCGGAGCTCCGCCGGAAGAGGGCCGTCATCACGAAGGGCTTCTACATCATCCTAGCCCCTCCGATGAAGTGTGAGTAGTTTACCTCAGACCTTCAGGTCCATAGTTAGTAGCTAGATGGCTTCTTCTCTCTCTTTGAATCTCAATACAAAGTTCTCCCCCTCTCTTGTGGAGATCTATTCGATGTAATCTTCTTTTTGTGGTGTGTTTGTTGAGACCGATGAATTGTGGGTTTATGATCAAGTCTATCTATGAATAATATTTGAATCTTCTCTGAATTCTTTTATGCATGATTGGTTATCTTTGCAAGTCTCTTCGAATTATCCGTTTGGTTTGGCCAACTAGATTGGTAGTTCTTGCCATGGGAGAAGTGCTTAGCTTTGGGTTCGATCTTGCGTTGTCCTTACCTAGTGACAGAAGGGGCAACAAGGTACGTATTGTATCGTTGCCATCGAGGATAACAAGATGGGGTTGTAAGTGCATATAGTGCCACCCCTAGTTGGTTTTGGAGTATTGACGACAAACCTAGTTGAGGGACTAATGTGTTTGTGATAATTGCAGGATAACACAGGTAGAAGTCCCTCATTGATTCGGTTTTTCTACCAGAGATGACCCCTAAAAATGTAAGAAGACATTGAAGACAAAGGTGGTATGTGAAGACATTCACATTGAAGACTATGACAAGAGAAGACATCGCATGAAGACTATGGAGCGTGAAGACTTAGTTCTTTTGTCATTCTTTTTCTTCTTTGTTGAGTCATAGGAACCACCGTACTGTTAAGTGGGGTCCAAGAGAACCAGTCAGAATGACTGAAGTGATGCTTAACCAAAATCCTATGTCTTCGAGAGAAGACTATGAGAGCAAATCTTGTCCAAAGTTGGATAAGTCAGCTTTGCTTGTAGCCCAAGTAAAGTTGTCGTGTGTGTTTGAAATCTGACCGTTGGAACACGTGTCAGTTCCTTAGTGACCAAGGGTCATTTCGGACAAATCAGGTCGGGTTGCCTAGTGGCTATAAATAGCCCACCCCCTACAACCATAAACGGTTGGCTGCTCAGAGTTAAAGTACGGCTTTTGTCGTTTGAGAGCAACCCACCTCGAAGCCTTTGAGGGAGAATTCCTTGCGAGGATAAAGCCCTAACCACCCAGAGCCAAAGAGTGTTAGGCATCACTTAAGTCTTCCTGTCTGTGTGATCTGAAGACTTATTACACTTGAGGACTGTGAATCCTCCAGCCGGTTAGGCGACGCGTTCTGAGCATCCAAGAGTCATTGTGGATCGCCGGTGAACAAAGTCTGTGAAGGTTTGGAAGTCTACCTTAAAGACTTACCAGAGTGATTGGGCGAGGACTGGGTGTCCTTAGCTCAAGGGGAATAAGGTGAATACGAGGTCTTCCGAGTTGAATCTCAGCATCCCTAACCATACGTACAGTTGTCACAGCAACTGGAACTGGTCCAACAAATCATTGTCTTCAACGAGTCACTGGTTTCATCCTTCCCTTCCCTTTACTTACTGTTGGTCCTTGTGAAGTCATTGTATGATTGCATCACCATTTGGCTTCACTGAGTGATTACTTGTTCTGATTGGCTTCACAATATCTTCCTACCTGATCCTTACTGCCTAGCTGCTATTAGTCATTGCGCTTTCACTTCATTGAATACCTGACTATGGTTTGCCTAGTGTAGTCTACCTTCCACTGCATGGTAATAGGTTTATTTCTATCGTTTGTCTTAAAACTTCCATGTTTTGAAGACTTTCATAAAAATCGCCTATTCACCCCCCTCTAGTCGATCACTAGCACTTTCAATTGGTATCAGAGCAAGGTACTCCCTTGTTCTGTGTGATTCGGTTTAACCACCTGGAGTTTTAGCTATGTCGACTGCAGGGATAATTAAAGTCTCCACTGCGTGCCCCGTCTTCGATGGAACTGAATATCCCTACTGGAAGAATAATGTGTGCATGCATCTTGAAGCCATTGATGTCGACCTATGGTATGTCGTCAAGAACGGCGTTCCCAACGCTGGAGAAGGTGTCATTGCTGCTGATGTCAAGAAGTTCGTTCAACTAGATTCTACTGCCAAGAACATCATCTGTGGTCATCTGACCAAAGGACAGTATGGCCGCGTGAGTGCTTTGGAAACATCTAAGCTAGTCTGGGACTGGCTCTCCAAGGTCAACGAAGGCGTCTCAACCCAGATAGATCAGAGAATCAGTGTCCTTCGCAACCTCTTCAACCGCTTCAAGAGAAATGACAATGAGAATGTCCAGCTCACGTTCGATCGACTCACTGACATCACAAATGAGCTTCAAGCCCTCGGCGCTACTAAGATCACCAAGCATGAAGTCGTCAAGACACTCCTGAGATCACTTGACAGCTCGTTTGACACCCTAGCCCTGATGATTCAAGAACGTCCTGAGTTCAAGACACTCGATCCGTCTGACATACTTGAGAGGCTCAACACACACGAGTTTCAGCTTTCTGAGAAAAGAGACATCTACGGTCCCAACTATGGGCGAACTCGTGCCTTGAAGGCAAAAGCTGTCTCCTCATCTGAAGAAGAATCTGACAACTGTTCTGATGATCCTGAAGACATTGGAAAGGAGCTTGCTATGCTTGTGAAGAAGTTCCAAAAATTCACCAAGAATAAAGGCTTCAGAAAGTCTTCACGATCAAGCTCAAGGAATGATGAAGCTTCTGCTCATGACTACAAGAAGAGAACATGCCACAAGTGCAAGAAACCTGACCACTACATCTTTGAGTGTCCGCATTGGGACAATGAGAACAAGAAGAAGAAGAAGAGCAAGGAGTATGACTCTGACGACAAGAAGAAGAAGAAATACTCAAAGTCTTCTTCCAAGTCTTCCTCAAAGTCTTCATCACACAAGAAGAGCTCATCTGGCAAGGCACGTGCATTTGTTGGCAAGGAAATGGATTCTGAGGAGGAGTCCGCTTCTGAGGAGGCGGAGGTGGAGTCTGAGGAGGAGTCCGATTCTGGCGTTGCGAGTCTGGCTACAGCATACGTTGCCATGTCCATCTTCAACACTGAAGACAATGACTTCATCACCGACACCGATGCAAATGACAAGGACTACTCCGCTCCTTCCTACTGCTTCATGGCACGCGGTGCCAAGGTAAACGCACGCACTACTCACTATCAAACATCTAGTGACAATGACTCTGATTGTGGTTCCAAACCCAGCTACAAAACACTTGCTAAAATTGCAACTGAACAACAGAAAGCTACGGAACATATTCAAAAACTGTTAGACAAAAGCGATGATCTGTTAGACGCTAAAATGACTCGATCTCAGTCCTTAATTGAAGACATAAAAAATCTTCACGTTAAGTATCAGGAACTTGAAAGTCGTCATGAAATGCTCTCAACAACTCATGAAAAGCTTTCCTATAATTATCTTCAAAGGAAGCAAGATCAGGAGAAATTGAGAGCGTCTCATGAAGATCTTCAAAAGGAAAATGAGTCACTTCGTGCCGAACAGATCAGTTCAGCTCAGGAAGGATTTGAACCACCATTTCTTAAATGCATTGAGCGTGATAACTCTACTTCTGTTGCTGAATGTTCTACTGCTGCTACTATTGCAATATCTTCAACTGTTGATGTGGTAACTAACCCCTCTGCTGAGGATACCACTGCTATTGCTGATGAGAATGCTAGGTTGAAGACACTGCTTGAAACAGGGATGTACAAAGGTCTCAAAGGGCATCAGACACTATGTGATGTCCTCAAAAGGCAGATCCTGAACCGAAACCCTAGGAAAGAGGGTGTTGGGTTCGAAAGGAAAATGAATGCTGATGGCACTTACTGGAAACCTGAGCAGTACCCCAAAACCACATGGGTTGCTGCAAAGGGACCTTTAGTGGATCCATCCACTCTATCTGGCTTCACTTGTGCTAATCCCATTGTTATTGATGAATCCTTTAATGCAAACTATAAACTGTTTAAGAATCAGAATGGTGAAGTGTTTGCCAAGTATATTGGTACTAACTGCAGGAATGGGCCGCCTATGAAGAAGGTCTGGGTGCCGAAAAGGTGTTTGGAGAATCTTCCTATGAATGTTGTCATGACGCCACAAGTGAAGAAGACAAATTCCAGACCACATGCTTCATACGGCCCAAAGGCTTCATATAGACAGAGGACTCACCTGAGTCGCACTAATGCAAATGTTTTGCAGGGAAGCCATACTCAGGCCTATGAATATGAGCGCGGTTCATCAAACCGCCATGTTCATAAGACCAAGAACTATTCTTCTTATTCTTATGAGTACTATTGTCCACCTGCAAGACTTTTTGCTAGGGCTCCAAAGCCAAAGTTCTCAGATGCTGCACTTAGACTCATTGCTTCGAAGCCACCCTTGAAGATGTGGGTGGCTAAGAAAGCATAACTCTCTTTTGCAGGGAAAGGTCTCCAGCCGAAAACCAAAATCGTCTGACGCTATTGCTGGGGACCTTACATATCTTGTAGGGCGCAAGATCAAATGCCCAAATGGTCTTATTATGTACTTTGTTCCTGAGTCGCTTGCTACTTGCCCTATCAGTCCTAATCTCGATCTAAGCTTTCATAATCCACTGGCTCGTCAAATGTTTTTCTTCACAATTCTCTTCTTGAAGCCTATCCCCCCAACTGCACTGTAGGGTACGAGACCAGCTGCTTCAGAATGGATTATTGATAGTGGGTGTACCAATCACATGACTGGCAAGCGAAGTCTTCTCATGGACTCAACCTTGCGTCCATCTGACAAAAGTCACATCACATTTGCTGACACTGGTAAAAGCAAGGTATTGGGTCTAGGTAGAGTTGCAATCTCAAAGGATCAACACATGGATAAAGTCATGCTTGTTGAATCCCTTGGTTTCAACTTAATGTCTATCTCAATGCTTTGCGATTTAAACATGATTGTGATATTTGGAAAATATCGTTGCCTTGTTCTAATGGAATCTGACAAGTCTCTAGTGTTTGAAGGGTATCGGAAAGATGATTTGTACATGGTAGATTTCTCAGCAGGACCACAACTTGCCGTATGTCTTCTAGCAAAAGTTTCTGAATGCTGGCTCTGGCATCGGAGGCTAGGGCATGCTGGCATGAGGAACCTCCACACCCTTGCAAGGAAGAAGCATGTCATAGGCATCGAGGGCGTCAAGTTCAAGAAGGATCACTTATGCGGTGTCTGTGAAGCAGGAAAGATGACGAGGGCCAAGCATCCCTCAAAGAAAATCATGACAACGACTCAACCCTTCGAACTGCTCCACATGGACCTTTTTGGTCCCACTCATTACTCAACTCTTACTACTACTGCTTGTCTCTATGGCTTTGTCATTATTGATGATTATTCAAGATATACTTGGGTGCATATAATCCTCTACAAGACTGAAGTGCAGGATGTCTTCAGACGCTTCGCCAATCGAGCAATGAACAACTATGGCGTCAAGATAAAGCACATCAAAAGTGACAATGGCACTGAATTCAAGAACACTAGCCTAGATACATATCTTGATACTTTGGGCATCACACATGAATTCTCAGCTCCGTACACGCCACAGCAGAATGGCATCGTCGAACGCAAGAACAGAACACTTATTGAGATGGATCGGACGATGCTTGATGAATACAAGACTCCAAGAAAATTCCGGCCTGAAGCCATTGATACTGCATGCCATATCATCAACCGTGTTTATCTTCACAAGCTTCTGAACAAGACATCCTATGAGCTCCTTACTGGCAAGAAGCCAAATGTCAGTTACTTCAGAGTATTTGGTGCCAGGTGCTGGATCAAGGATCCACATCACACTTCAAAATTTACACCAAAAGCACACGAAGGCTTTATGCTTGGATATGGAAAGGATTCACACTCCTACAGAGTCTTCAACCTTTTTCACTATAAAGTGGTTGAAACAGTGGATGTGTGGTTCGATGAGACTAACGGCTCAAAAAGAGAGCACCTGCCAAATGTGCTAGATGAAGTTCCATCCAGTGAATCAATCAAAATTATGTGAACTGGAGAAATCATACCTTCTGAAGCTCAGCCTGAAGAGGAACTTAACATCTCCGCACCTGATCAACCTGAAGACAATGATCAACCTGAAGACAATGCTCAGCCTGAAGACAATGCTCAGCCCGAAGACAATCCTTCTAACAATGACAATGATCAGCAAGAGCAAAATCTTCATCCTATACATCCTCGTGTTGCAAATGAAGTACAGATTGAGAGAATAATTAATAGCATCAATGCACCAGGTCCACTCACTCGTTCAAGGGCAACACAGCTAGCAAATTTCTGTGGGCACTTCGCATTCGTCTCAATATCTGAACCCAAGAAAGTTGAAGAAGCCTTCATGGAACCTGAATGGATTCAAGCTATGCAAGAAGAGCTTCAACAGTTTGAGCTGAATAATGTATGTGAATTGGTTAAGCGTCCTGATCCTCGCAAGCACAATATAATAGGCACCAAATGGATATATCGCAACAAGCAATATGAGCATGGTCAAGTTGTCAGAAACAAAGCTCGTCTCGTTGCTCAAGGATACACTCAAGTTGAAGGGATGGACTTCGATGAAACATTTGCACCTGTGGCTAGACTTGAAGCCATACGCATACTGCTGGCCTATGAAAATCATCATAACATTCTTCTATATCAAATGGATGTAGAGAGCGCTTTTCTCAATGGGAAGATTGAAGAAGTGTATGTTGCACAACCGCCTGGCTTTGAAGATCCAAAACATCCTGACATGGTGTACAAGCTCAACAAGGCACTGTATGGCCTCAAACAAGCCCCTCGGGCTTGGTATGACACACTCAAAGACTTCCTGAAGAGCAAAGGCTTCAAACCTGGTTCCCTTGACCCCACTCTCTTCACGAAGACATATGATGGTGAACTGTTTGTGTGCCAAATATATGTGGATGACATTATGTTCGGCTGCACCAATCAGAAATACAGTGAAGAGTTTGGATATATGATGCAAGAGCAATATCAGATGTCCATGATGGGTGAGCTGAAGTTCTTCCTTGGTCTTCAAATAAGTCAGCAACGCAACGACATCTTCATATCTCAAGAGAAGTACCTCAAAGATTGCCTGAAGAAATTTGGGATGCAAGATTGCAAAGGCTTCACGACGCCAATGGCAGCCAAACATCATCTGGGTCCTGATGACAATGGTAAAGAGTTCGATCAAAAGGTATACCGCTCCATGATTGGTTCTTTACTTTATCTATCTGCATCTAGGCCAGATATTATGCTTAGTGTTTGCATGTGTGCTCGATTCCAAGCGGCACCAAAGGAATCACATCACTTAGCTGTGAAGCGAATTCTTCGATATTTGGCTTACACCCCAACACTAGGATTATGGTATCCAAAGGGCTCAGAGTTTGATCTGGTTGGATTCTCGGATGCTGATTATGCTGGTGACAAGGTGGATCGCAAGTCTACATCAGGCACATGTCATTTTCTGGGACGATCACTTGTATGTTGGTCTTCAAAGAAGCAGAACTGTGTATCTCTCTCCACTGCTGAATCTGAATACATTGCTGCTGGATCTTGCTGTGCTCAGCTTCTATGGATGAAGCAAACACTTAAAGACTATGGCATTCATCTGAAGCAAGTGCCACTCTACTGCGACAATGAAAGCTCCATCAAGATTGCCAACAATCCAGTTCAGCACTCGAAGACAAAGCCCATTGAAATTCGTCATCACTTTCTCAGAGATCATGTTGTGAAGGAAGATATTGATATCATACACGTCAACACTGAAGAGCAATTGGCAGATATCTTCACCAAGCCCTTGGATGAGAAGAGATTTTGCAAGTTACGGAGTGAGCTAAATATCTTGGAATCCTCAAATGTCCTGTGATCAGGCACACATCCTAACACTTATGCATATTGATGACTTAGATGTGCAACACACAAAGTAAAGTATATCTTCAATCAATGAAGACATACATTCTAAGTGTGAGTACATTAATGTGGAATTTGACTTCGGAGCGCCATGATAATTGTGCGCCGTGTCTGGGTCTAATACTTCCTATACGGTGGGTAACGCCACCACCAAATTCTTCTGTTTGAAGTGTTTTACCCATGGCGTTACATTTGCAATGTCTTCACATTTTGTTTGTCTTCATTTTCAACTTGCCTTCATGATTATCGTCACTATGTTGATTTGATTGTCTTTCTCATATATATATATATAGGGCTGGACTATTCTGTTACCCGTAATAGAATAATATTCTGTTACCATCGCCCCCTATAGGGCCCGATATGCATTTCAGTACACTGAAAAGAGGTCGGCGCGCCGCAACCCCACCTCCCGCTGACGGGCCTCGCCCCTACTTCTCGGCGACGCGCTGCGCCACCACCTCCCGCAGACGCGCCGTCTCCTCCCCCGCCAATGTGCAGCCCCTGCCTCCCGGCGACGCGCCGCCCCCTCCCCTTCTCGCCGACGCGCCCCGCCACCACATCCCACCGATGCGCAGCCGCCTACCTCCCGGCGACGCGACGCGCCACCACCTCCCGCAGTCTTGCCGTCTCCTCCCCCGCCGACGCACCCCGCCACCACCACCCGGCGATGCGCCGCCCCTCCTAGTCCCGCCGACGCGCTGCACCACCACCTCCCTGCACCCCAACCGCCCCTTCTAGTCCCGCCGATGCGCTGCACCACTACCGCCGCCCAACCCCTCCGCCCACAAGCTTGGGCACTAGGTTTCCCTCCTCATTGTGGTGTCCCTGCTGACCATCAACATCGGAAGCGGGTTGTCGACCGGGACCTCATCGTGCTCGTCTCCAACATGTGTCGAGGTAAACAAAGTCAGCGGAATTGGTATTGTGAGCTTGTTGGCTAACCGGTCGTATGTGTTATCTTAATGTTGGACTGAGGAATTTGATATTAAAATTAGTCATCTACAAGTTGGAACATGGAGCTTGCAGCTTATGTTTGTGTAGTTTGAACTTAAGCTGGTCTCCCTCTCATACTTCAGGTTTTCAGTATTTATCTAGTCAGTATGGTGAAGATGAAGCTCCTTTTTGAACGTCTCCAGTTAATATACATGCACTTGGTCATCTTTTTTACATGTACTAACATCAGCTCATTCGAAGTTGTTCGTGTGCCTGTAAAACAAATCAGTTCAAATCTCAAGAGAAGTAAGCTCAAAATAAAAAATACAGATGTTCAAAGCCAAGATGTTTGCATATGTTTTGTTGAATTGAGTTCCTTCCTAAAAAAGCACTAAATATGTTTGCACATCTTTTCAGTACAAACTTTTAAAAAAGTTTCTTTCTGAACTTCTCAAAATTAATATAATGAACTTGATTATCTTTTTAACATGTACATATATCAACTTCGTTGGAGATTGTGAGTACCTATACTACAACAGTTCATTGACAAAAAATATATCAGTTCAATACATACTTGGAAAAAAATTCAATACCGAGTGTTCTTTGCCTAGATAGTGCCTATAAGAAATTAAATCATGCATTTCCATAAAAATATGTACTAATAAATCAGAACTCGTGCATTTCCATAAAATTTTGTAAGTTTCATGTGTGTGCTGCTACAAATCTGAAATATTTTTCCAATCATATTAGTACTGATGCAATCACCTAAAAAAGTTCAAAAAAATGTGTAAGTTTAGTGTGTGTGCTTCTACAAATCCAAATTTCTTGTCCAATCATTCTAGTACTGATGAAGATCGAGTTAACTAAAATAATGTAGTCAATTCCTGAGACCCTTACTAGTCCCTCCATATATTTGGACCTTTGCCTCGTCAGTACAACATCACACTCCTTAGCCGGTCATGAGAAAAAAGCTGCGTACAGGTCACGCTGTGCTCCATCCTCGATCCAGCTCTGTCATCTCCCTCTCATCCTCTCTCTCTGCTCTGCGTGTGTGTGTGTGTGTGTGCAGGGAGTGGGAGGAGATAGAGCAGGGGAGTGGGAGGCCCTTCCATGGCGAATTCATAGGCATCTTCCTTGGAGATTGTGAGCTCTCTCGATTATTGCTTAAGGATTTATGTTGTTGGTCTATCCACTGTTTAGTTCAGTGGACAGAATATTACCTTAGTTCAAAAGTGCCAAAGAGTTTAGTTCAGAGTAGACTAAATGTCCATATTGTAGATAATATTTGCATTGTCTTAAATTTCAAGAAACAAGCTTCAGTACAAGAAAAATGGGGCAGTCACTTCATCCATATCCAAACCCCCATTGACGTGTGGCGACAGGAAACATTTCCAGGTTGTTTTCTTTCTATCTTTGCTTAGCACAAAATTGTGCAAATGCCTAGCAGAAATAGAACTTATCCGTATACATGGGTAGGTTCATGAAAAAATGTAGTAGTAGTAGTTCAGTGAAAGGATTCACATCAGTTCAAACATTTTTGAATGTTCAGTAAAAGTTCAAATAGACTAGAGGCTTTCACCTCATTCCAAAAGCCTAAACCAACATTACAATGATAGGATAAAAATTAGTTCAAAAAAATGTTGGAGGTTTGTCGGAATGACAGAAATACATCAGTTCAATTTTTCTGTAGCATCGCTTTTATTGCTAAATGTTTTAGTCACTTGTTTTCTTGATGCCATCAGGTATTTGCTTAAATACTGCGGTCTTGTGCCGCTGGTACTAGTGTGGATGGGTAGCAAGTTCAACTGCCAATCAACACACCACTACTAGGAAAAGGGCTATAGATGGAATTGACACTAATGGCGCACCAGACATGTGGTGCGCCATTACTATATACTAATGGCGCACCATGTGTTGGTGCGCCATTAGTGTGCAAATACTAATGGCGCACCACATCCACGGTGCGCCATTAGTAATTTTTTTTCAAAACTACTAATGGCGCACCGTGGGAGTGGTGCGCCATTACTAGTTGAACTAGTAATGGCGCACCACATCCACGGTGCGCCATTAGTATTTTTTTTTAATTTTTTCAAAACTAGTAATGGCGCACCGTGGGAGTGGTGCACCATTACTAGTTGAACTAGTAATGGCACACCATGCCACGGTGCGCCATTAGTAACTTGGCCCAAACATTCACCCGAATGCACCCCCCCCGGTGGACCGCCTTTTCAGTTTCAAAAAAAATAAAAGAAAATGATAGAAATGTCAAAAAAATAAAAGAAAATAAGATTCCCATGTGATATGTGGTCTAGTTGTTAGCAAAATTTACAAACATGAATTTTCGACTTTTTTGCAAAATCTCTCGAGAATTTGTAAAAATGGGCATAACTTTTGCGTACGAAATCGGATGAAAAAGTTTTTTATATGAAAAATCATCTACTCGAAAAGTTACATCCAAATTTAATCGGGGGAACCCCGTTAAACATTTTCAAAATCCTCAAAAACCTAACAGAAAAAAAGATACGGGGCTTTTAAGATCTGGAGAGGCAAAAAAATTCAAAAAATATTCAAACTTACTAATGGCGCACCTGCCCATTGTGTGCCATTAGTATCTTCCCGCCTTCAAAATTCAAAATAAGTCAAAAAAATAAATAAAAAAGTTACTAATGGCGCACCTGCCCATGGTGCGTCATTAGTATCTTCCCGCCTTCAAAATTCAAAATAAATCAAAAAAATAAAAAAAGTTAGTAATGGCGCACCTGCCCATGGTGCGACATTACTATGTCGTATATATGGCTGGGCGTGGTCCTCTCCTCCTTACCTCTTCATTCTTCTCCTCCACGTCACCTCTCCTCCACTCCATCTCCTCCTCTCCTCCACTCCATCTTCCCTTCTCTCCTCCACCATACTACCCTCCTCGTCTCCAGCGACCTCCTCCTCCTCTCCGGCGACCTCCTCCTCCTCTCCGGCGACCTCCTCCTCTCTCCTCTCCTCTCCTCCCCTCCCCTCCTCTCACGGTTTCTCCTCCCTCCTCTCCGGTGAGCTCCTCATCCCTCCTCTCCGGTGAGCTCCTCCTCCCTCCTATCCTCCCATTCCCTCATGGTTTCTCCTTCCTCCTCTCCGATGCTTCGGTGAACTCCTCTCCGGCGACCTCCTCCTCCTCTCCGGCGATGTAGGAGAGCGCCTCTCCGGTGACCTCCTCCCCCTCCTCCTCTCCGGCGAACTCCTCTCCGGCAAAAGAACACGGCAAAATAACGTACAAGATCCAAAAACAGGAACAAAATTTGAAATAATATCGTGCCAAAAAACAAGAAAAAAAACAATCAAAAAATGGGCAAAAAAATCACTATCTAGATCCAAATTCAAAATTCAAAAATAGCAATGGCGCACGGTGGGGGTTAGACGGTGCGCCACTACTATTTTCCCGCCTTCAAAATTCAAAAATACTAATGGCGCACCGTGGCCTATACTAATGGCGCACCAGCGGCCTATACTAATGGCGCACCGTGGCCTATACTAATGGCGCACCAGTGGTGCGCCATTAGTATACCAGATACTAATGGCGCACCGGTGCGCCATTAGTAAAAAATACTAGTGGCGTGATACTAATGGCGCACCAGTGATGCGCCATTAGTAGGCAAAACTGATGCGCCATTAGTAGCCCTTTTCCTAGTAGTGCACAGTTCAGGCATGTTGTCTGAGTCCCACACGTTCCTAGAAGTTGTTTGGCGATTGGAAATCTAGCAGTAGCAAACTCTTGTTTTCACTGTTTATGATCACCTCAATTTATAAATTAAGTTCTTTTCATAGGAGTGCTTGTAATAAATTAGTTTGGTTTTACTTATGTTCCTTGAATTTGTAGTACCCTGATAGATTTGGTAGTGACATGAGCTTCCTCTCCACCACTCCAGGATATGCAGCGCTATCCTAGTCCAGCCCCATGGCGTATGTTAACTTAGTTGTTATAGCAAAAACAGTACAAAACTCGTTTTAATTTTATTTCTGAACTTATGATGTTACTGTACATTAACTTGGTTGTTTTTTTACATGAACTACTAAATTGTGGAGTTGCATTTTGTTTCTTCATTACATACATGATTGAATGTAATCAATGGAACATATGTCGAATCTCCAAGATAGATTTCATATTTATTTTCTTGCCAGTAGCAAATCTTTCCGTGGATCAGTACAACTTCTGTACGACCTTTTGTTCACAAATATTTTAGTACTGTTTCTACATGAATCTATTTAGTACTTTGTACAGCAAGTGTGGTCCATTTGTAAAATTATGTGAATGAGTAGCATAAATAAATAAAATATGAAAAAAGGCATCCTTCACTCTTGCAGTCTTGAAGGTAATTAAGTGCCTTTAGAAATTCTAACAATCCATCCCAGGCTAAGCAAAACAGTACATGTTAGTTTTTTTAAAAAGAATCTAGTATAAGTTGATCAACATTTTAATTCTTTTCACTATATATGCACTTCATTATAGTCAACCATTGGTTAATTTGTCAGCTGCAAGTGAATAATGATCTTGCATTGTTGAGAAACACGTACCAGAATGTGGTTCAGAAACAAAAGTAAGTTAAAGATAGGGGGTGTGGTCACTGAAACCTGATGGTGCACTCACGTTATTAACTGAAATGTTCACTATTTGTATACCACTATTGCATTGTGATATCTATCTAACTAGGCCTAAGGTTCTTAAGGGTGTCATGATTTGTTCAACATATTCTCTGTTTATTCTATTTTAATGTCTGCAGTACATTCCAACTTGGCGTGATTCACATCATTGTTAGCACCATGTTCGCTGGCAAGACCACTTCGCTTCTCTGCCGGCACCGACAGGTACTCACCCCGTCCCATCTCTTGTTTACTGCTTCATTTTGTGTTGCTAAAATACAGAAAAAACAAGTGAGTTCAAATTGTAAAAAAAGAAGAAGCTAGATGTTTAAAAAAAATCAGAAGCCGTTTTAGTGAATCTATATTGAAAATTAACTCATGTTTTAGTGAACCAGAATTGGTTTGTACTTTTTGCTTGATGCGTGTCCATGAGCAGTTCAAAACGTGTACTTGTTCCCTGCTTTGCTATAACACTTGTTAGATTGCTATCCAAAAAATGTCATGTATTCCTAAATTTGCTGCTGGTGTAGCAGCCCAGTATATATTTTATCATCAGTTCATAAAGGAAAGATGAATCAGTGCAATGTGCGTGTAAAAAAAATCAGTTTTATATTGTACGGTAGTTCGCTGTATAGAAAATTTGTAATAGTTTGGCTAGAATAAAGTTCGCATAGTTCAGACTTGCAAGGTAGAATGTTCAATGAGAGAAAACCATCAGTTTAAATATATATGCAGGAGGTTGAGAGCATAAAAAAAATGTGATTTTTTTGATGCGTTTAATTTTTCAGCTGTAAGAGAGAAGAATTTATCTCTTGTCTATCTTGCTTCTCAGGAAAATTGGGCAGGGAGTCAAGAAGCCGGGAAAAAATGTGTTGCTGCACAAGCACCTATAGTTCCCGGTGGTCGCCTTGGCCGCACTTGGCCATGAGCTTGTCCACCATGGTGACTGGCAGCCGTCCAAGTGGAACACGGACATTAGTCCAAGCAGAATTTGGGACGGCTTCTGGGCAACTGCAGGTTAGAAAGTTCAACATCTGATAGGAATTCAGTGCAGAGAAATGTAGTTTAGAAATTCATCTTCTGTTCTCCCAACCCCCCAAAGTTTTTCTTCTAAAGCTTGAAGCGAATGGTCTAAGAAGTGTTATAAGAAATTGTTTTGGTTCCGTATATACATTCCATATGAGAAGATGCATCATGCTGAAAAGCTTGGTTCGGTGTGTGGCCTAGAGTAGCATGAGACTCTAATGTTCTCTCAACATATTCAGAGTTTAACTAATTCAGTGCAAGTTTTGCTTATGAAAACTGATATTTTCTGCATGTACTAATCCATTTCAACTGTGGGTGTGTTTAAAAAAGAATTCAACATGTACTGAAAAATGCCTTCAAAAAACGAAGAGTAAATAACATCAGTGGGTTCTAGTACCTAAATTACAAAAGTTCACTAACAAAAAAATATTAGTAAAATATAGTGCTTCAACTAGAAGATCACTCATGCTATTTGCTTCATAGTTTCTCTGTTGTTTCAACTTTTATTTTAATCTTTTCATTTGTAAATTCTGCATCTTTCTTTGTTTACAAATTATAGGCATGATACTTGTACTGGGACTAGAGTACAAGTATTACTTCCAGGCAATTTCAAAATAAAACCCGAAGAAAATTCTTTGTCCATGTGGCAAATAACTTGTTGCTGCACTTCAACAATCAGTTTTCCTGTAAGCATAGCAACGAGGTGGCATCCTCGCTGCGTGCCTCTGCCGAGGAGGATGTAGTAGCGGGGTTGAACTCCCCATTCGTATCTCCTCTCTCTTATCTCTCACCAACAAAAATTGATTGCTAATTTGATTTCTTGTAATGAACTATGATTTTCCATTGATGCAGAGAAGGTGATTGATTGTTCATATGCCCAATGAGAACTGGCATTTTTTCTTAAGGTTTGATGTTACACTATGGCTAAAGTGTTTTAGCTGTTACAAGTTGAAAACTCCACAACAACCTGTGAATGCAAGTTTCAATTTTGGTTGGGATAGTGGTGTGGGTAGACTTGTATTTCCCGTGATTGTAGAAGCATCTAGGGAAGTAACACAGTATTTATGTGAATTGTTGTCCGTTCCATGTGCATGTTCGATAAGTTCAAATTTTAATTTTAGATTTTTGACAAGATATAATAATAGGATTGCATTGTATAGATACATAAGTTCAGTACAGAGATGGTGATTCAGTTCGTCTTTTGTATGCACAAGTTCATATTTTGTACGCTTTTCAGTTCATCTACTTCTGATGGTGAGTCCGATTTCCTTTGTGTTTCCATCTTCATATAATAGAAACAAGTGCTTGTGGTTATGCTTCAGAATGAGCACCGTACTTTCACTTGGTTAACATAAAACAGGATGCATCGTGGATGTGCTCATCATAAAACAGGATGAAGTTTATGCTGCGTACACCTTTGCCTCTCCGTTGCTTCACTCTAAAAACACGTGTATGTGTGGCTATTTATTGCTTCTTGCTACTACTATTTTTGTAAATGATTTTGCGTGTGCACTCCAGGAGTGTTTTTTGTTTCTGTGGGTCAGCTGCTCAACAATCTTGTACCGCCCAGTACATGTATTACTACTGGGAAGGTTCAAAAATCGGAACTCCACAAGTTCAACATGGTATATGACATGAAGGAGATCATCGAGAGGGCGCGTCGCGGCGTCATGGGCTACATCAAGCACACACTCACCCTCTTCACCAGTTTCGCCATTTTCCTCATCATGTCCTCATCATCGGGGTAAGCACCCTAGCCACCTTGGCTGACTACTCATCCTCCACCCATGGTTGCTAAAATTCGATTTATTTTTATATGATGTGATCCATTGAGATGGCTGACGGTGTTGTGTTCCATTGCAGCTCAAGAACGCATGCACCAAGTCCAAGGACAAGAAGAAGAGGAAGAGGAGGTCCTGAGAGTGTCATCTTTGCATCATAGATAACATCACCTCCGCCGCTAGTGGCACCACCACTGCTAAGTACAGTATGTAGTACATAGGAATTAAGCTGGTGCAGTAACTTGGTGCCATGCCACCCTTGTTAATTCAGACTCATGGGAACCTGCTGTGAGTTTGCTTCTGATGAAGCTTTTGCAGACATCGTGTGTGTTCCGGATATCTTTAGTTCATGTTAGATAATCGAAACCTGAGACGATTTGGTTTGGTTTGCCAAGAACATGGCTACACTTCTTTGTGGTTGATCTAGTCTCATCGGTTATAACATTGTGACGTGTCTCATTTCTTTTGCACTATATGCCAGTTTCCTCTACGTAAGTCCAACACATGTTTGGTGTAGCGTTTCTGTCTTGGTAGGTGGTGTGGAGCAGGGCCTGCCCGATTGTGATTGAGCAAGAGTAACTGAACTAAAATTTTCTACCGTTTCTGCACTTTTTAATGTTTGAACTACTGTTTCCATCAAAATGTTTGATCTAGTCTCATCGGTTGTATGTTCAAACACGAAGTCTCAGATAAGTTTGGGAAAAAGCTCAAACAAAATAAAAAACCCATGAAAATTTAAATGGTAAAAGTTGAAGTCGCAAAACGCGAGAAGTCCAAAACATCGTAGCAAAAAAATTGAGTTAAAAAAACACAAAACATTTTCTTTTCAAAAAATAGCATTCATTTCAATGATAATGATATAATCCACACAAGTTCGAGGACTATGAAAACCGTAAACCATTGAAAAGTTGCAAGGAAAATCCATACCAAAAAAAGTGAAGTCTAGTATGCGAAAACACCCTCAGTACAAACCCATACGGGCATCAGTTCAAGTACTTTTTTCAGAACCATTCAAAATTACTCTATGAAAAAATACCTCCTCTGTACAAACACACACATAGATTAGTACGAGTGCCGCCGCGAGCGCCGCCGTTGTTGCTCGCGCCCCAAATGTTGTAGCTTAGACGACTTCAGAATGTTTATCGTGTGTGCTCTACCGTCGTGTGCTAGTCCAAGAATTACTATCATCTCATAAGTCCATGTATTACTACAATGGGAGTTCAAAAGAAAACCCTATAACACGCACCATGCCCCGGCACCATGCTTGGGACGCGAAAAAAGCTCAAGCGGAAAGAAAACCCTATATGAAAATTCAAATGATAAATGTTTAGGTCGTAAAATGAGAGAAGTCCAAAACACCGTTGCAAATAAATATTTTCTTTTTGAAAAAAATGTCATTCAGTTCAACTATATAAATCATGCAAGTTCGGGGACAATGATACCATAGATCGTTGGAAAGTACGAGGAAAATCTTACGGAAAAAACAGAGTAAAGTCTAGTATATGAAAACCGCTCAGTACAAACCCAAAAATTGGAGATCAGTTTGAGTCATCTATTTTCAGAAGAATTTAAAATTAATCTATGATAAATAGGAGTACTATAGAAGAAGAGAGAGGGAAATCAGCTGCAACAAACAAGCACCCCTTCATGGATTACAAATATCCAACATAGTGCCATTTCGTGATAACATGATAAGCCTGCTAGAAGAAACCTTCAAAGACAAAATGGATTGGCATCTAGAAAACTAATGTGCAAGATGAAAGGAACATGATTTATACAGTGCTAAATAGTACACCCCTCTTCACTCATCCATGTATTTACAAGCGTGTGGTCGAAAATAAGCACGAGATGGCACAATAGTTCCTAATTTTTCCTACCCTAATCAAAAGAATTTAGGCCTAACTATAGCTAAGCTGGTACTCCATTATTGATCCCAATCAAGAGGGACTGAAGATCGAGCAGTAGTAACTCACATAATCTCATCAAGAGTCAAAAAGAGAATTGAAAAGAAGTTTAACTCATGATCAAATGGTTGTTCGTACGTCCGTAGTACCCCGTCCCGAATGCATCTTTGGTTTTGCTCAGAGTCAGAGACTCAGAGCCAGAGCGTGCCGGCGTCCTTGAGTATGGGCATGAGCTCTCCGGAGATGTGCACGGCCGTGAGCCGATCGATCCCGCCAAGGTTCCTCCCACCAACGAACACCGCCAGCAGCGCGACAACGGCCTTGCCTCCAGCGTTCCCGGCCACCGCTGCAGCGAGCTCGGCCTCCTCGGTGACCTCGTGCATGGCGGGGTTCACCCCGAGCCCCTGCAACAGCTGCTTCACCACGTGGCTGAGGTAGCACCCGCGCCTCCCCACCACCAGCACCAGGCTCTCTGCCACCGCCCTCCTCACCACCTCCCCGCCGTCGCCCCTCGCCGCCATGTCGGCGAGCCGCGAGCCCGCCCTCCTGGCCGGCCACGCCCTCGGCCTGCTCGGACTGCTGCAGGCACGCCGGCAGCCGGCCGGCGCTGTAGGGGATCGCCTGGTACATCTCGATCGGCCGAGCGACGTACGACGTGATCGAGCTCTTCTCTTTTCCGCTCGGTTCGCCGTTGCTGCGCCAAGTCCCCTGCTGCCATGGACGCGTGCTTCTCTGCTTCCCCTGCATTCTCTCATGCTCCCATCGCCGCCTGCGTGTGGACTTGTACCGCCACTCTACCGCGTGTGCGCAAGGGCCGCAATGCAAGAGGCGCCCTGCTCCTTCCGCTTCTCGCCCACGCCATGTCGTGCGCGCTCTTGTAGAGAAAAATAGCTCAGAGTTCAATGAGATGAAAATCATCAGTACAACCGTCTGAAACCATCAGTTCAAGTAGGGTAACAGAATAATATTCTGTTACGCATAACAGAATAGCCTAGATGTATATATATACTAGTGTTCTGTCCTCTACAGCATTCACTTATAGCTATGTCTTCTTGTTGAATCTTTTGAACTAAGTGAATGTGATCGGATCCTAACCTCTCTATGCTTTCTATCTCAAACTCTATCTGTCCAAATCATATGCATTCTCTTGAAACTGTCGAATGTCTTCTCTGCGTCCTTGTCAGCAGAAGATACAGAGACAAACATTAAGTCCATTTTCAATGCTAATTCCTTCACTTGAAACCCGGAGAAGTAGGAACGACCACCCGACAATCCAGACGTGTGTGGGAACGTGGAACAACCTTCGATATGTTGCATGATGGCCACATGTTCTTCAGATGTGAATCGTCGGGGGCACCTGTGTAATAACACTGTGCCGTCCCTGTCCCTATAAATACACGCCTCACCACAGTCATTATCCTTTCTTCCACTCTCGCACAAACCCTAGCGCCACCGCTAGCCCTCGACGACACCGGCGACGAAGCGCTTAGCTGCCGCGACCTCTCCGACGCCGTCTTCACGCCGGCCGCGGACATCGTCTTCTCCGCCGCCGCCGTAGGTGTCCTCCGTCGCCAAGTTAGGGCACGGACGATCGAACTGCTCGGCCTCCTCTTCCACTCCGTCTAGCAGTTCTTCGTGTGGTAAATAAAACTTCCTTTTTACGGCCCCTTTGATCCTATAGATTCATCACTTTCTGCCACAAGAAGTTTCTATTCACACAAGTTGGATCTATTTCATACTGCATCTCATAATATGCCTAGTATGTTCACTTATGCTTCACAAAGTAGTTAGATTCCTCACTTGTACTGATCCGTGGATTCGTACAAATCTGGAACCAACTCTTTATCTATGAGTGAATGCCTTTGCATGATGAGGTCAATGTCTTCTAAACTGATTTATCTTCAAAATCTTCTGAGAATGCATATGACCTCTTCCCCTTCCCTCGCACCTTAATGCTGTCACAGGTACATGTCCGTGGGAGAATCCCTTGGTTCTCATAGTCTGCATTCATTTGCAGAATTGTTACAGCATCATATAAATTCTCCCGAAGCCAGTTCCTGTTTGACCCGCAGGAGGAAGCCTCTGAAACCTTTGAACATGTTGAAGCCATTCAGTTTGAAGTTCATGGCTACAGAGAAATCTACAAGGAAGGGAGGCAGACATCACCGTGGAAACACTGCTAAGGACCTGCTACCAGATCTATATGAGCAATACAAGTCAGATCCAGAAGAAACCTATGGAGAACGCAAGAACCAAATCCAATGGATTCGAAGACATTGGGCAGAGGAATGGTTCAAGTACAGATTCGTCACCGACGAATATGCTGAGAAGAGTGCCATCAAGGGACCATGGGGAGATATCATATACAAAGGTCTTCAACCCAAATCACAGTCCGAAGCTATTGCTCAAGGCTTTTACCCATGCATGCTTCGTGGACCTCAGCCTGCTAATGCCGACCCATCCTCTCTGTTATGGTGTCGCGAAGACAATCTCTTCAAGCGCAACTATCAGTTTGCACAGAACTCTGCCAAGGAAAACAAGAAGTCATTGGGATTAGACTTCAACCCAGGCCCCTCTGCGCCACGTGCTGATGGCACACGAGAAGTTGAACCCAATCTGGTTGGGCCCTTCTACAACCTAGAAGGTCTCATCACTCATATTATGGTTCAAGGGGCAGTCGTGGCTCAACCTGCAGATGATGCTGAATCTGACGAAGCACCTGCACCACCGAAGCCGCAGAAGCAGAAGAAGGCTAAAGCTTCAAAGTCTGCCTCAGCACCAAAAATCTTACGGGCGAAGCCACTGTCTACTGCACCTCTTGAAGACAGTGTGCAGTCTGAAGATCTCTCACGTATCTCCAAGAAGGCTGAGATGAGAAAGAATACTGATCAGGCACTGACTGCTGCTGCTATTCTGCGCAATGACGTCATTGATCTGTCCAGCGATGAAGAGCTTGCAGATGACGCTCTTGAGCAACTGATCAAGAGCAAGGAGGAAGCAGAGATCTTCAATGATTTGCCTCTCTTTGATGTGGCAATCATCCATAACTTCATTGATGAGTGGTTTGACACGCCCAACCTCAGCTTTGCAGATCTGCAACTTCCAATTGGCCTCAGTGTCGCCTTCACTGGCGCCATTTCTTCAGAGCTAGCTCTAGCTCAGCGCATCGTTGAACTGAAGCAAAAGATCGACTTTGAGAAAGCTCAGTTCAAGAAGCACATGGCCAAGCTCAGCGTGCAAGATGTGAAAAACTTCAAGATTATGCTGCACGAGCTCAAGGAAGCCTTCCTCAAGAAGCGTGAAGAAGCTAAAGGTTCTCGTGAGCGCATGAAGAGCCTGGCTGACAAGTGTGTGCAAGCCTACAATGAGGCTGAGAAGCGCAAGGCTCTTGGTCGTCCTGGCATTGACCCAAGAATGGCTCCAAAGAAGAAGAAGCCCTCAACTGACCAATCTGCACCTTCAAGGCAGGAAGAACCTCGCATAGTCTTCCCAAGCAGCATGACTGGCTCGAAGCCAAAGGTCAGGTCAACCGCTTCAGAACTAAAGAAGATAAGGACTGCCGAGGCTGAAGCCAGAAAAAGGAAAAATCCTGAAGCTTCTGATGTCGCTCCCTCTAAGAAGAAGCGCAAAACCAAGAAGGATCGGGCTGCTCCCACAGAGCCCTTAGTTGTTGAACCTATCTCAATGGTTTGCCCTGCATCTGAACACCATGAGCGCCAACTAATTGTTCATGAGCCTGCTTCCACAGAAGCTCCTGATGCTGAAGACATTCTAGCAGTTGACCCCACCGCTGCTGAAGACATTGGTCATCATGACAATGTTGAAGATGATGAAGTCCTTCCTCAGATCGAGCACCAACTGGTATCATCGCCTGTGCTTACGCACAGCAAACTCATCAGCATTGGTCGTCCTCTGACGCCAACTGCTCAGGATGCATCGTGGGCTGATCACCCACAGAGACAAGACACTCCAAGCTCTCCCCAAGCAACCCCATCAGTGCAAGAAGAGGATGACTTTGAGGCCCAGCCAACTCCATCTCCACAGGCGTCGCCAGTGCTACGCAGGCTTCGCAAAGGACCGAGGTCTCAAGTCCCTCTTCCGAGCGTTCCAGAAGGAGAAGTGCACCACCAATCTGTTGCACGTCAAGTGTTTCCAGATGCCACTCCTACTGTGACTGTCTCTGAGTCTGAAGCCAAAGGTGCTGAAGACAATCCGGCTGCATCAGCTGATGACAAACAAGAAGAAGATCGTGTCCCTACACCCCCAAACTCTGAAGAAGCTGTTCCTGAAGTGAACGTGTCTGTGCCCGACCCTCCAGCTCATCAAGTGGAGGTTGAGAATCTTGAGGCTGCCACCACCAACACAAATGAAGCCAATGACGTAGTCATGGCTGAAGCAAATGTGGAGCCTGCACCAACCAATGTGCCAGAGGCCAATGAAGCCAATGATGCAACTGCAATAGATGTGCAGCCTGACGCCTCTGTTGATGCCACTGCTCCCGTTCTGCCACCAAGGCCACACACTATCGAGCAAGCATTCAACTATGGCCAACTTCTCACTGTCAAATGGCCTCTTCTGACTCCTCCACCTGTTGCTGGTCCTCAGTTTGACTATCACATTGAGCACAGGCCTCAGGTACAGAAGCCAATGCCAAGGTTGCCCAGGTTTCCAGGTCCTGCATCGGCACCCGGATCTTTTAATGTCAACGGCTTCAAAGCACACAACACCTTCTTCAATAGCGCCAAGAACCCCTACTCAAGGGGAAGAATATCTTCTGATCGGTTCTGGAGCTATCAGCAGCAAAGTTATTACTCATGCATTCTGTACAATCAAGGTCGCATTTTCCCACATATGCGTCTTGACACTGAAGCCATAACTGGTCTGCCTTGCTTGGAAGAAGCTCTGGATTGCTTCAAAGAGTCTGGATTGTTGCCATTCGTCACCGACAAGGAGCACTGGAATGAAGAATTGCTGCTCCAATTCTATGCCACTCTTCATATTCGTGGCTACAACAGAGATCCGAAGACGTGGGTCCTTGAGTGGATGACCGGCCATGTTCATCACGAAGCCAAAGCCTTTGATATCATTGAGCTCACTGGTCTGCCCACTCCAGGAGATCTTTATGAACCTGGTTGTCAGCTTCACAGTGCAGCCATGGAGAGCATCTTTCAGAAGCCTGAACCAAACATGAGTCAGATGCTTAGCATGATGAAGCCTTTGCCTCCAGATGCTACATATCCTAAGGAGTTCTTTGTTGAAGACCTTGAGTATCTGCCACGCACTATCTATCACATTATAAGGCAAACTCTTTGGCCCATCAAAGGACATTCTCCACATGCAAAGCTGGAAGGTGCAATGAAGACTTTGGTCTTTCATATTCTTCACGGCAAATGCATTAATGCACAAGACTTCTTCATCCGTTAACTTGCTGCATCAGGATCTGATCTTTTTGGCTTGAAGTTTTACACTCCATGGATAATGCGGCTGATCAAACTACACTCAGCTGTCACCTATCAGCCATCTGCTCGCAATCATCGGATCTTTCTGCCTGACATTGATATGTCAGTTGAAGCCATCTATCTAGAGCCTGCCAAGGAGCCTCTTAGTCTTCAGAATGCTGAGCATCAAAGCTTCTCTCAAAACATTAAAGGAGTTCAAGCAGTCTCTCGTGTTTATCCTCTGGCTGGCACTACACGTGCACCTCACCATGCCCTCACTGAAGCCACTGACAGCACCATTGCCCAACGGCCCAAGAAGCGATCCCGTGTTCTCAATGACCGAGAGCTTCTGGTTGCCCTTCATCAGAAACATGATAGACATCATGACTGGCTGAAGTGCCAAATGCAAAGCCTCTTGGTGGACGTAAACAGGATTCGCAATCTTGCCACCAAGAATGCCTTTGTTGCCCATGAAACCTGTCGGCGTACATGGAAAGGGCTGACGCTTATGTGTTCTGAAGATGATCTTCAAGAGGATGGCTTCTCTGAATGCTTCAAGTTTGACTCAACACCTCCAAGAAGGACTGTGCTGCGATGAACTCCGTCTCTTGAAGACTCTGAGTTCTCTTCCTCCGCGGCAACTGTGAATGCCAGAGTGATCGATGACGAAGACGATGCTACTTCACCGCCCCCTACTTCTGCATGCATCGACACTGCCCCGAGTTCGTCTGCACCGCCTAACAACACCGACGACCTTGCTGCTTCACCTACTCCTCATGGGAACGAGTAGATGCTCTATGTCTTCAAACCTTTTTGGTCCTTACTGACAAAAGGGGGAGAAACATATGAGTTTGATAGTCTTCAAGCGGGTCCATATGGGCAGTTGCTTTATGTTTTGCCTAGTGTTTACAACTCTCATTTTGATACATTTGGTTCTTTGAGTTGTAACACTTAAACTCGATGGTCGTTTGCTACTTATTTGCTATTCTGTGATGCGATGATAAATTCCGCATGTGCGACGATAAATTCCCCACTTAGATCATTTTGCAGACGTCCATTTTTCATTATGCATGTCATTATCTTCACATACTTTTCGTGCATGATGAATTTTCATCATAAGTTGAAGAGGATCTCCACAAGTACAACCTGCCATGTGCATTTGCATTCCAAAAGCAAATTACTTATATGCACATCGTCAGGTGGAGCCCTTGCAACTTATGTAGACAATTCCCTATCCTTTACAATTTCACATATTATATTCCCCGCTGAAAACTTCAACTAGTTCGTCATCAATCACCAAAAAGGGGGAGATTGTAAGTGCATCTAGTGCCACCCCTAGTTGGTTTTGGAGTATTGACGACAAACCTAGTTGAGGGACTAATGTGTTTGTGAGAATTGCAGGATAACACAGGTAGAAGTCCTTCATTGATTCGGTTTTTCTACCAGAGATGACCCCTAAAAATGTAAGAAGACATTGAAGACAAAGGTGGTATGTGAAGACATTCACATTGAAGACTATGACAAGAGAAGACATCGCATGAAGACTATGGAGCGCGAAGACTTAGTTCTTTCGTCGTTCTTTTTATTCTTTGTTGAGTCATAGGAACCACCGTACTGTTAAGTGGAGTCTAGGAGAACCAGTCAGAATGACTGAAGTGATGCTTAACCAAAATCCTATGTCTTCGAGTGAAGACTATGCAAGCAAATCTTGTCCAGAGTTGGATATGTCAGCTTTGCTTGTAGCCCAAGTAAAGTTGCCGTGTGTGTTTGAAATCTGACCGTTGGAACACGTGTCAGTTCCTTAGTGACCAAGGGTCATTTCAGACAAATCAGGTCGGGTTGCCTAGTGGCTATAAATAGCCCACCCCCTACAACCATAAACGGTTGGCTGCTCAGAGTTAAAGTATGGCTTTTGTCGTTTGAGAGCAACCTACCTCGAAGCCTTTGAGAGAGAATTCCTTGCGAGGATAAAGCCCTAACCACCCAGAGCCAAAGAGTGTTAGGCATCACTTAAGTCTTCCTGTCTGTGTGATCTGAAGACTTATTACACTTGAGGAATGTGAATCCTCCAGCCGGTTAGGCGTCGCGTTCTGAGCATCCAAGAGTCATTGTGGATCGTCGGTGAACGAAGTCTATGAAGGTTTGGAAGTCTACCTTGAAGACTTACCAGAGTGATTGGGCGAGGACTGGGTGTCCTTAGCTCAAGGGGAATAAGGTGAAGACGAGGTCTTCTGAGTTGAATCTCAGCCTCCCTAACCAGACGTACAATTGTCACAGCAACTGGAACTGGTCCAACAAATCATTGTCTTCAACGAGTCACTGGTTTCATCCTTCCCTTCCCTTTACTTACTGTTGGTCCTTGTGAAGTCATTGTACGATTCCATCACCATTTGGCTTCACTGAGTGATTACTTGTTCTGATTGGCTTCACAATATCTTCCTACCCGATCCTTACTGCCTAGCTGCTATTAGTCATTGCGCTTTCACTTCATTGAATACCTGACTATGGTTTGCCTAGTGTAGTCTACCTTCCGCTGCATGGTAATAGGTTTATTTCTATCGTTTGTCTTCGAAACTTCCATGTTTTGAAGACTTTCATAAAAACCTCCTATTCACCCCCCCTCTAGTCGATCACTAGCACTTTCAGGGGTTTATTTCATATTGCATGAATTTATCTCTCTACATCATGTCATTTTGTGTAACATCCTCGATGCGACTACAGCTCCCACGTGTCGAGGCACGACTTAGAGACATAATCGCATTGAAGGCATATGTCGCAAGTTAGGCAATCTTCACAATCATCCCATGTAATATAAATAATAAAGGGGAGATAACATAGTTGGCTTACACTCGCCACGTCAATCAAGTACATAAATAACATTACATCATCCAAACACTCATGGCCCGACTACGGCGCCAAAATAAAAGAGAACCCAACATGCGACACGGTCCCAATCACCCCCAACTGGGCACCACTACTGATCGTTGGGAAAGGAAACATAGTATTGTTGAGAGCCTTTGTCGAACTCCCACTTGAGCTCGTACGCGTCTCCTGGAGCGGAAACATCAGGCCCTGCATCTGGTGATACAATAATCTGTGAGCCACAGGGACTCAGCAATCTCGCACCCTCGCGATCAAGACTATTTAAGCTTATAGGTATGGCAAGGTAAAATATGAGTGAAGCTGCAGCAAGCGACTAGCAATTATGGTGGCTAACTTATTCGCAAAAGAGAGCGAGAAGAGGAGGCAAGGCACGAGTGAGAAGCTAGAGAACAACCTGCGCAAACATTACTCCAACACCGTGTCCACTACCCGGACTCCGCCGAGAAGAGGCCATCATGGTAACACACTCAGTTGATTCATTTTAATTAATTAAGGTTCAAGTTATCTACAACCGGACATTAACAAATTCCCATCTGCCCATAACCGTGGGCACGGCTTTCGAAAGTTCAATCCCTGCAGGGGAGTCCCAACTTAGCCCATGACAAGCTCTCACGGTCAATGAAGGAATAGACGTCCTCCCAAGACGTTCCGATCAGACTCGGTATCTCGGTAACTCAAGACACTTCGACAGGTTAAAACAAGACCAGCAACACCGCCCGAATGTGCCGACAAATCCCGATAGGAGCTGCACATATCTCTTTCTCAGGGCACACTCAGATGAGACATCCTACGAGTAAAACCAACCCTCAAGTTGCCCCGAGGTGGCCCCGCAGTCTACTCGGTCGGACCAACACTCAGAGGAGCACTGGCCCGGGGGGGGGGGTTAAAATAAGATGACCCTTGGGCTCCGATAACCCAAGGGAAAAAGAGGCTAGGTGGAGAATGGTAAAACCAAGGTTGGGCATTGCTGGAAAAGCTTTAATCAAGGCGAACTATCAAGGGGTTCCCATTATAACCCAACCGCGTGAGGAACGCAAAATCCAGGAACATAACACCGATATGACGGAAACTAGGGCGGCAAGAGTGGAACAAAACACTAGGCGAGAGGCCGAGCCTTCCACCCTTTACCAAGTATATAGATGCATTAAGATAACATAGCAATATAATGATATCCCAACAAGTAAGTAAATGTTCCAACAAGGAACGGCCTCCAATCTTCACCTGCAACTAGCAACGCTATAAGAGGGGCTGAGCAAAGCGGTAACATAGCCAATCAACAGTTTGCTAGGACAATGGTGGGTTAGAGGTTTGACATGGCAATTTGGGAGGCTTTCAAGCAAGTGGTAGGCATCGGAGCAATGGCATAGCAAAAGAGCGAGCAAGCTAGCATAGCAAAGATAGTAGTGATTTCGAGGGTATGATCATCTTGCCTGCACAGTTGTCAGAGTTGACTAGATCCTCAAGAGCAAACTCAACGGGCTCCTCATTAGTGAACTCGTCTCCCGTCTCTACCCAAACAAGACAAACAAGCAACAAGGACACAATCAACCATGTGCAAACTCAAACAACACGATGCAAAGGTGATATGCTATGCGGGATGCGATGCTGGATGCAAAATGCAAGATATGACAGTAAATGCATGAACCTGGCCTCAAATTGGAATTCCAAGGGTTCCACTGGAAAGATGAGATGAAATCGCTTGAAAACAATATAAAGAACGCCGGAATCGGAGTTACGGTTCGGAAATGGCAAGCGATTCAAAAATGACACCGGTCTGCGATTTACATCAAGTAGGCATCTAAATACAATGAAATGGACATGCTACAGCACCCAAACATGACAACAAAATACATGTAAGGGATTCACACAAGATGCTTAACAAAAGTCTAGCACTGAGCTACGGCCAATTCATCCATTAACAGGTCCAAACAAGCATGGCAAAAACGCAAATGCAAAACAGATTTCAGACTTAGTGAAATTAACACTTGTCCGAAATTTCAGATCATATAGCCCTCTTCGGAGCAACAAAACAACATGCTACAGAACCTGAACATGACAAAGAAAGACATGGCATGGAGATACGCAACAAGCTTAACAAAAGTCCCTTAGTGACCTTGAGCCAAAAGGGATCACAAAATATACTAACAAGCACACGAACATAGCAAAAACATAATCAGTTTTCAGACTTAGTGAAAACTGGGACATGCTGAAATATAACTCACGAAGGCATGTTTACGAGCTCGATGCACTCACCACGTTGGAAGTAATGGCAACAAAAGCATACACCCATAAATAAGGCACAAAATACAAGCTATACATGGCAAGAACAATGGCATAGCATGCACGGATCAACTACAATAACATCGGCAAAATCGCAAACAAGTTGACGATCTGCCCAGATTCGCAACGAAGCAAAAGTAGAGCTCGATTGACTCAAGCTAGGGTGCTACATAATTGCAAACAAAGACATGGATGGATAGAGCACTACAACATTAACAAAACTCCCTTACTGATCATCCCCAAACGAGGCACGGATCACTAGGAAATAGCATGAACATATGGCATCATGAACTAAATAATCCCAGACTTAGTGAAAACTACTAAGTCCCTGAAAACAGATTTACCGGGTGCCTCACTTTGCAAGCTTGCACAAGTCACCACACACATCCTAAAAATGCATGGGTTTCACCTCTGGAAAGATAACAAAATCCTTAACAAAACATATGTAGGACTCTCAGGCATAGCATGCACACATTAATCATGGCAAAAATGACAAATGTCTAAGATGAACTAGCAGATCTGACAATTAACTCACGAAGCCCTCTTCTAACAGCATTTCGGGCATCAAGATGGGCTCAAATGAAAATGATGCAATGGAATGAAATGATGTACTCTCTGAGGTGAACATTTTGATATGCTATATTCATGAATCAGAGCTACGGATGCAAAGTTACGGGGCCGCGAATATGGGCATATGAACTAAAAATCCTGAGGACTTGGTAAAAAAAACTACCCCGGATTAGGGTTTACTGTAGCAGATCTGGATTGGGGCACGTACTTCGAGGTTGACCAGGTCCTCGCCGGAGCTTCTCGTCGGAGGAGGAAAAGACGGCCGGGGCGGGGAAGAGGCGCGACTGCCGGCGCCGTTGACCACGGGCGGCGGCGAGGCGAGGTCCGGCGGCGGCCGGCGATGGCGGTGGCGAGGCGCGGGCGGCGGGGCGCGGCGGGCTCGCGGCGGGCTCGCGGCGGCCGGCGCGGAGGGGCTGGGCGAGGCGGCGGCTGGGCGGCGATGGCGGCTCCGGCCGCCGGAGTTGGAAGAGGCGGCGGGGATGGCAGCCTCGGGCGGCGGCGCGTGGATGGGCTCGCGGGGGCCCCTCCTGGGCCTCCCGGGCCGGCGGCGGGTGAGGGACGCGGCCACTCAGGCTGCGCCACGTGGTGGCGGTGGGAGGCGCCCGGACATGTCCGTCGGTGGGAGCTTTGTCCGGCGGCGCGCGGGATCCGATTTTCTAGGGTTTGAGGAAGGGGATCCGCGAATTTTTAGAGGGGGGTGTATATATAGGCATAGAGGGAGCTAGGAGAGTCCAAATGAGGTGCGGTTTTCGGTCACGCGATCGTGATCGAACGCTCTAGGACATGGAGCAGAGTTTGGTGGGTTTTGGGCCAAATTGGAGGGGTGTTGGGCTGCAACACACACGAGGCCTTTTTGGTCCCTCGGTTAACCGTTGGTGTATCAAACGAAGTCCAAATGACACGAAACTTGACAGGCGGTCTACCGGTAGTAAACCAAGGCCGCTTGGCAAGTCTCGGCCCAATCCGGAAATGTTTAATCCCCACACACGAAAGAAAGCTAGAAATGGCCACCGGTGGAGAACGAAGCACCGGAATGCAAAACGGACAACGGGGAAAATGCTCGAATGCATGAGATGAACACGTATGCAAATGCAATGCACATGATGACATGATATGAGATGCATGACAACGATAACAACACACGGAGACAAAGACCCGAACCCCAGAAAATAAATATAACTTAACGCCGGAAACGGCAAGAGTTGGAGTACAAATAAGGAAAGTTACATTCGGGGTGTTACAACACTCCACCACTATGAAAAGATCTCGTCCCGAGATCTAGGACTGAAAGAACGCCGGGTGCTCAGAACGAAGGTGATCCTCGCATTCCCAAGTAGCTTCACGGTTGGAATGGTGTGACCACTTGACTTTGAGAAATTTGATTGACTTGTTGCGAGTCTTGCGTTCAGTCTCTTCAAGAATAGCAACTGGGTGCTCACAATAAGAAAGATCTTCTTGGAGCTCAATGTCCTCGAAGTTGATGGTGCGGTCAGGAGTCTTGAAGCACTTTCGAAGCTGAGAGACATGGAACACGTCATGAACATTTGCAAAGTTTGAAGGAAGCTCGAGTTGATAGGCGAGGTCGCCTCTCTTGCTGACAATCTTGAAAGGTCCCATGTATCTAGGGGCAAGCTTCCCTTTGATACCGAAGTGACGAGTACCTTTCATAGGAGAGACATGGAGGTAAACATGATCTCCGATCTCGAAAGCTAAATCACGGTGCTTACTATCATAGTAGCTCTTCTGACGGGATTGGGCTGCTTTGAGGTTATCACGAATGACTTTGCACATTTCTTCTGCTTCTGTGATTAAGTCATTACCCAAAAGCTGACGTTCACCGGTTTCAGACCAGTTGAGAGGGGTACGGCACTTCCTGCCATACAGAATTTCAAAAGGGGCCTTGCCTGAACTTGCTAGAAAACTGTTGTTGTAGGAGAATTCAGCATAAGGAAGACAATCCTCCCACTTCATGCCGAAGGAGATCACACAAGCCCTGAGCATATCTTCAAGAATCTGGTTGACACGCTCGACTTGACCGCTTGTTTGAGGATGGAAAGCTGTGCTGAAGCCGATGTTGGTGCCCATGGCCTTCTGAAATGAATCCCAAAACTTCGAGGTAAAGATGCTACCACGGTCTGAAGAGATCACTTGAGGAATACCGTGCAGAGAGACAATACGAGAGGTATAGAGTTCCGCCAATTGAGTTGCAGTGGTCGACTCTTTGATAGGCAGAAAGTGAGCCACTTTGGTGAGTTTGTCGATGACAACGAATATAGCATCATTGCCACGCTTGGACTTTGGAAACCCAGTCACGAAGTCCATTTCAATGTGGTCAAACTTCCATTCTGGAATGGCAAGAGGTTGGAGGAGACCTGCTGGCCTTTGGTGCTCTGCCTTCACTCTTCTGCAGACATCACATTCATTCACGAATTGAGCGATCTCGCGCTTCATTCGAGTCCACCAATAAGCTTGCTTAAGGTCCTGATACATCTTCGTGCTCCCAGGGTGGATGGAGAGGAGAGAATTGTGAGCCTCGTTCATGATCACCTTACGAAGTTCACCTTTGGGCACAACAATACGATCCTCGAAGAAGAGAGTGTCCTTGTCATCAAGGCGGTAGCACTTGTACTTGGACTGACTCTTGGCAATCCCAATCTTCACCTTTTTAACAATAGCATCAAGAAGCTGGGCTTGGCGAATCTGGTCTTCTAATGTAGGAGAGACTTGAAGGTTGGCGAGGAAACCTTGAGGAAAAACTTGCAGATTAAGTTTGCGGAAAGCTTCACAAAGCTCGGGTTGATAAGGCTTGAGAATCAGACTGTTGCAGTAAGCCTTCCTGCTCAAAGCGTCAGCAATCACATTGGCCTTGCCTGGAGTATACTCAACACTCGGATTATACTCTTGAATCATTTCGACCCATCGAGTTTGCCTGAGGTTGAGATTAGGCTGAGTGAAGATGTACTTGAGACTCTTGTGATCAGTGAAAATGTCCACTTTTCTTCCCAAAAGAAGATGTCTCCAAGTCAAAAGAGCATGCACAACTGCCGCCAACTCGATATCATGAGTGGGGTAGTTCTTCTCATTAGGCTTCAACTGGCGAGATGTATAAGCAACAACTTTATTCTCTTGCATCAATACTGCGCCAAGACCTTGGAGAGAGGCATCACAAAAGACCTCGTACGGTTTGGATTCATCAGGCGGAGTCAGAACTGGAGCAGTGATCAATTTCTCTTTCAAAGTGTTGAAAGCAATATCACACTCCGGAGACCAAACGTACTTGACGTGCTTCTGAAGAAGATTAGAGAGAGGCTTCGCGATCTTAGAAAAGTTTTCAACGAATCTTCGGCAATAGCTTGCGAGACCGAGAAAACTGCGGAGTTGCTTCACGTTCTGAGGAGGTTCCCAATTCACAATTGCAGACACCTTCTCAGGATTCACGGCAATGCCCTTGGCAGAGATGATATGACCAAGATAAAGAACCTCATCGAGCCAAAATTCACACTTGGAGAACTTGGCGTAGAACTAATGTTCTCTGAGCTTATCGAGAACCAAACGCAAATGCTTGGCATGATCTTCCTTGTTCTTCGAGAAAACCAGAATGTCGTCGAGATAGACCAAAACAAAGTCATTAGTGTAGGCGTTGAAGATGAAGTTCATCATGCGAGAGAACGTCGTAGGAGCGTTGGCAAGGCCAAAAGACATGACAGTGTATTTATATGAACCAAAGCTTGTTCTGAATGCTGTCTTGGGAATATCTTCTTCACGAATGTGAATCTGGTGATAACCCATACGGAGGTCAAACTTGGAGAATACTTGGGCACCTTTGAGTTGTTCGAACAGCTCATTGATGTTGGGAAGTGGGTATTTGTTCTTGATGGTCTTCTTGTTCACCAGACGGTAATCAACACAAAGTCGGTCCGTTACATCCTTCTTCTTCACAAAAAGAACACCACAACCCCACGGAGAAGAACTAGGCCGGATGAGACCCATTTTCTCTTGCATATCGAGTTGCTTCTTCAGCTCCTTCAACTCTTCAGGTCCGAGCTTGTAAGGACGTTTGCACACAGGTTCCGTGCCAGGTTCAAGTTCAATAACGAATTCAACTGGCCGGTGCGGAGGCATTCCTGGGAGCTCTTCTGGAAAGACATCTTGATATTCGCAAACGACTGGAATTTGAGAGATGGCATCCAATTCACCCTTCTCATTGAGAGAAAACAGACGGATAGTATCATCATGAGCGGCAAAGACAATTACATCCTCAGACGAATGAGTCAATTGAATCTGCCAGGCTGCACAATGAAGCTGAGCCTTGTGCTTAGAAAGCCAATCCATCCCGAGAATAAGATCAATATCTGAGTTACCAAGCACCATCGGAGAAGAGAGAAACTTGTAATCGCCCAACGTGATAGACATCGGGAGCAACCAAACTAGAAGTCAAAAGCTTGCCGGGAGAAACAACTTGCATGACTTTGGGCATAATCTCGGTATCAACATTGTGCTTCGATGCAAAAGAGCATGACAAAAAGGAATGCGATGCACCAGTGTCAAAAAGAACTTTTGCAGGAACATCGTTAACAAGAAGGTTACCCATGATCACATCTGACGAGTCCTCTGCCTGAGCTGCATTCATCAAATTGACCTTGGCATGCTTGGGGTTATGCTTGACCACAGCTGTACTTGCTGATCTGACAGGAGGAGGAGGAAGACGCCTCTGGTTGAGACACTTGTTGGCATAGTGACCCTTCTGTTGGCACTTGTTGCACGTGACCTCTGAAACCGGACGGTGATACGGAGCACTCGATCTTGGAGCTTGAGACGAAGTCTTGTTCTGAAAGCCAGGGTTGGGTGGGTGGGAAGAACCACTGCCACCTTTACTCTTCTGCTGATACGGCTGACGGAACGGAGGAGGAGGAAGCCAGAACTTCTGCTGCTTGGCCACTTGAGTAGAGGAAGAAGGAGTAACATCTCTGACTCGCTTCTTGGAAGCATCACACCTCAACTGAGCAGCCTCTTGCTTTAGTGCCATGTTGTAGAACTCATCGTACCTCAAGGGCTCAAAGAGAACAAGAGCGAGCTGGATATCTTCTCTGAGACCACCCCTGAACTGATATATCATGCTCTTCTCATCAGGGACGTCCTGGTTGGCAAAGCGGGCAAGCTTCTGGAACAACTTGTTGTAGTCATAGACAGACAAAGAGCCTTGCTTCAGATTGCGGAATTCCTCACGCTTGCTTTCAACCACGCTCTGCGGAATATGATGAGCTCGGAAATCTCGACGGAAATCATCCCAAGTGATAACACGTCCACCTCTGGAGTCCTTGTACTGCTGGAACCATTCTGCAGCTTGATCTTTGAGTTGGAAGGAAGCGAACTTGACAAAGTCCTCAGGCCTGACGTTACTGCACTCGAAATGCTTACACAGATCCACAATCCAATCGTCAGCATCGGTTGCCTCAACACAATTGCTGAAAGTCTTTGGCCCGTTAGCAAGGAACTGGTTGAGTGTAGCAAAGTGACTCTGATTGCTGCCTTGATTCCCTTGACTGCCTTGATTGCGCTCTTGGAGAATTTGCATGATCAGCTGTGTATTTGCATTGGTTGCGGCCATCATAGCTTGCCATGCCTCTGGAGGAGGTGGAGGCGGTGGCGGATCAGGATTCGGAGTCGTGTGTGTTGGAGGAGCCATCCTGAAGAGGGTGACCACCATTAGCACATTGATAGACAAATATTGAAGCTGAATCCAACGGAATGAAAATTGCAACATATAGTCTTCACATCCGAACAAAATGAACGAATGCATTCCTCTTGAAATGGTCACATATCCATAAATTGAGAAGCCACGTAGAGTTAAGGTAGAGAAATAAATCAACAAGGTACGGATCAAGAACGAATAATCGGTAAGAAATCCCAATCTCAAACCAATATCCGTGGAAGAAGAACTAGAGCTACTAGAATTCCCACCTATGAAACTTCCGAACCTTTCTGGTTATGCAATCAGGTGTTGGGGATACAGGGGAAGCATAATATCTCACCCAAACTAGCAATTCCTACATCCAGCTGTATCCATCCTTCAACACATAACCAAGAAACCTCCGGAAACCATCTACCTCAACCTTCGAAAAGCATCCGTTATACAAGTTATGGCGATACTCCCGAACTCCCGCCCCAGTACTGGGTGGCGTCGAGGTTATCTCACCAACGAACTGCATAAAAGAGATTTTCGATGTCGGCGTACTAGACTCAGGTATTCCAGAACTGCAACGATAAAATTATGATGACAACACCTCAGAGCTCAACTCCCCGGGACACTTCCACTAAACCCCTGACAGGAGGCACCAAGTCAATGTTCTCATCATAAAACCATCGGAACGATTCCAAGATACCCGCGTGATCCTAAAATTTTTTTTAGTGAAATTTTAGAAGAGAAGAGTCAAAACTCTACGTCAGGATGCCTTACCAGAGCGATGAGGAGACTAAGAAGTAAAAAAGATTTCCTAAACTCTCCGATATATAATTCCTAAAAGACTCAGAACATTTTTCTAGACACAACTCGTCTGCTAATAACGATCAAGCAATGGGGCTCCTAAGGTTGGGGAAGGCTCTGATTACCAACTTGTAACACCCTCAATGCGACTACAGCTCCCACGTGTCGAGGCACGACTTAGAGACATAATCGCATTGAAGGCATATGTCGCAAGTTAGGCAATCTTCACAATCATCCCATGTAATATAAATAATAAAGGGGAGATAACATAGTTGGCTTAGACTCGCCACGTCAATCAAGTACATAAATAACATTACATCATCCAAACACTCATGGCCTGACTACGGCGCCAAAATAAAAGAGAACCCAACATGCGACACGGTCCCAATCACCCCCAACTGGGCACCACTACTAATCGTCGGGAAAGGAAACATAGTATTGTTGAGAGTCTTTGTCGAACTCCCACTTGAGCTCGTACGTGTCTCCTGGAGCGGAAACATCAGGCCCTGCATCTGGTGATACAATAATCTGTGAGCCACAGGGACTCAGCAATCTCGCACCCTCGCGATCAAGACTATTTAAGCTTATAGGTATGGCAAGGTAAAATATGAGTGGAGCTGCAGCAAGCGACTAGCAAGTATGGTGGCTAACTTATTCGCAAAAGAGAGCGAGAAGAGGAGGCAAGGCAGCACTTTAGTTGAATCGGATTCAATGAACATGGTTCTTTCTGAAGATCAAAAAGCAATCACTATACCACATTGTGGTTTTTGATGCGTAGGTAAGAACGGTTCTTGCTCAGCCCGTAGCAGCCACGTAAAACTTGCAACAACAAAATAGAGGACGTCTAACTTGTTTTTGCAAGGCATGTTGTGATGTGATATGGTTAAGACATGATGCTAAATTTTATTGTATGAGATGATCATGTTTTGTAACACAGTTATCGGCAACTGGCAGGAGCCATATGGTTGTCGCTTTATTGTATGAAATGCAATCGCCATGTAATTGCTTTACTTTATCACTAAGCGGTAGCGATAGTCATAGAAGCAATAGTTGGCGATACGACAACGATGCTTCGATGGAGATTGTAAGTGCATCTAGTGCCACCCCTAGTTGGTTTTGGAGTATTGACGACAAATCTAGTTGAGGGACTAATGTGTTTGTGAAAATTGCAGGATAACACAGGTAGAAGTCCCTCATTGATTCGGTTTTCCTATCAGAGATGACCCCTTAAAATGTATGAAGACATTGAAGTCAAAGGTGGTAAGAGAAGACATTCACCGTGAAGACTATGACAAGAGAAGACATCGCATGAAGACTATGAAGCGTGAAGACTTAGATCTTTCGTAGTTCTTTTTCTTCTTTGTTGAGTCATAGGAACCACCGTACTGTTAAGTGGGGTCCAAGAAAACCAGTCAGAATAACTGAAGTGATGCTTAACCAAAATCCTATGTCTTCGAGTGAAGACTATGAGAGCGAATCTTGTTCAGAGTTGGACAAGTCAGCTTTGCTTGTAGCCCAAGTAAAGTTGATGTGTGCGTTTGAAATTTGACCGTTGGAACACGTGTCAGTTCCTTAGTGACCCAGGGTCATTTCGGAAAAATCAGGTCGGGTTGCCTAGTGGCTATAAATAGCCCACCCCCTACATCCATAAACGGTTGGCTGCTCAGAGTTAAAGTACGGCTTTTGTCGTTTGAGAGCAACCCACCTCGAAGCCTTTGAGAGAGAATTCCTTGAGAGGATAAAGCCCTAACCACCCAGAGCCAAAGAGTGTTAGGCATCACTTAAGTCTTCTTGTCTATGTGATCTGAAGACTTATTACACTTGAAGACTGTGAATCCTCTAGCCGGTTAGGCGTCGCGTTCTGAGCATCCAAGAGTCATTGTGGATCGCCGATGAACAAAGTCTGTGAAGGTTTGGGAGTTTACCTTGAAGACTTACCAGAGTGATTGGGCGGGGTCTGTGTGACCTTAGCTCCAGGGGAATACGGTGAGGACTAAGTGTTATGAGCTGCATGCTCAGGACTAAGTGTCTAGGACTGAGTGTCCTCAGGTTTAAATACCTATCCGCCCTAACCAGACGTACAACTGTCACAACAGTTGGAACTGGTCTACCAAACCTTTGTCTTCGTCACGCACACTGGTTCTATCCTTCTCATCTCTTTATCTAGTTACAGTTGGCTCTTGTAAAGTCAGTGTCTATTTGCTTTATCTATTTGTCTTCACCGTGTACCTGATCCTCACTGCCTAGCTACTATTAGTCATTGTGGTTTCACTTCATTGAATGCTTGACTATTGTCTGACTAGTGTAGTCTATCTTCCGCTGCATGGAAATAGGTTCATTTCTATCATTTGTCTTCGAAACTCCCATGTTTTGAAGACTTTCATAAAAATCACCTATTCACCCCCTCCAGTCGATATAACACAATTTCAATTGGTATCAGAGCAAGGTACTCCCTTGTTCTGTGTGATTTTGGTTTAACCGCCTGGAGTTTCAGTTATGTCGACCACATGTATGAAGACTGTGTCATGCCCCATCTTTGATGGTCACGAGTACCCCAAGTGGAAGGCCATGATGAAGACGCGCCTCATGGTAACAAACAGCGAGCTGTGGACCGTCACTGAGATTGGTCTTGTCGGCATTCTGGGAACGGGGGTCCCCAGACTTGCCTGCCTGCGGCCTGTGGCGTGGCTCAAAGGGGGGCCCAGCACGGCCCATCTTCATCAACATAGACCCAAGACCCTCGCGAGGGGCCAAGCCTCGCGGGGCGGACGACGCGGAGCTTCCTCAGGCACGGCCTCACCAGGCTAGCTCGCGAGGAGGCGGAGAAACCAAGGCGGGGTACCTCAAGAGGTGCCCGTGATGCAAGCCATGACGACCAAGGGCACCAGGCGGGCGCCAGCCCGCGCAGTGTCCTCCTTTCCCCTTTGGTGCAAAGGGGGCAAGCGCAGCCGCGGGGTACCGAGGCATCAGGCAAAGGTTGTCATTTCGGTGCAACAAGACTAAGACCAGGAGGACTGCAAGATGGAGGTCATCGTGGAGCCCAAGACGGCGTCACCACCAGAGCTTTGTGCAGGCGAGGACCAACTTTAGTCAGGATAAGTGTACCAGATGTTCCCCTTCAAAATGGCCAATTGTTGGCGCCCTTCCCGCTCAATATTTGGGAAGAGGCCCAGGGCCATTGCCTATAAATAGGACCAGCCACCCACAGAGAGGGAGAGGATGGAGGAGGTTCAAGATCAGAGAGGTTAGAGATAAGGGAGGTTCAAGATCGAGGGGGGATCGGATCAAAATCAAAGAGAGAGAAGGGTGACTGAACTCCTCCTAGCAGTTCGTCCCCCCAGCCAAGAACAGACCCTCGCGAGGCTGTTCTTCCTTGTATTGTTCACCATCATCAGCCCAAGAGGCAATCCACCACACCACACACTGGAGTAGGGTATTACACCACAACGGTGGCCCGAACCAGTATAAACCCTGTGTCTCTTGTGTTGTTCTTTCCATAGCTTAGATCTTAGCGAGGCGGAGGGGTGCAAGTAGGTAGAAGGCGAAATCTCCGCGCGCACCCCAGTGTTCAAACCTCAAGGGTCTGCCGGAACCCGAAATCCGACATTTGGCGCGCCAGGTAGGGGTGCGCCGGAATTCGTCTTCCACCACCCCGTTCTCCTTCGACCATCGCGTCCATGTCTGACGCTCGTCGGGCCCGCGCCGAGCGCCGGGCCGCTCTCACTTCCCGCTTCGCCCAGACGGCTCCTGTCGGCGGACATCTTCGCCGTTCCCCGTCACCTGCCGTCAACGCCGCCACCGGCCCGGCGGGGGACGAGCAGAAAGCATCGTCTCAGCATCCGTCCATGCGGCAAGATGGCCGCACCGCTACTCCCTCGCTCATCCCAGCTGGTTCTTCATCCCGCGCGCTCCGCGCACCCATGGAGGCTCAAGCTGCGCTCATCGTGGCAAACGAGCTCCTGCACTACCGTCCCGTCGACGACGTCTACGAAGAATGGCTCGACCGCGTCGCCGAGCTCGTCCGCGCCGCAGGGGGCTCTCCTGCGCCATCGGCTCCGGCGGCGCCCCGGCCGCCTCCTCCTCAAGAAGGCGCCATGGCTCCAAGGCGCGTGGCCCCTGGGTGGAACCCGCTCCGTCAGGTGCCAGCGCGACAAGAGCAGAGCTGCCAAGAAGTCCCTCGCCCGCAAGAAGCTGCCCGGGCGCTCCCTGCTCCAGCACGTCGCGACCATGCTCCTGCTCCCGCACGTCAAGACCCCGCGCTGCTCCCAGCTGCAGCGCGTGGGGACATACAAGACCAAGCTCTCCGTCACCCAAGGCCTCCCGTGGCAACAGCAGGCTGCCGCGCCTTCACCACCGAGCTACGCAGCGTCGCGTGGCCCGGCAAGTTCAAGCCAGACCTGCCTCCTCGTTACGACGGCACGGCCGACCCTGCGGAGTTCCTCCAGCTCTATGAGCTGGGCATCGAAGCTGCCAATGGAGACGAGAAGGTCATGGCAAACTGGTTTCCCATGGCGCTCAAGGACGGGGCCCGCACCTGGCTCCTGAACCTGGCTCCAGGCACGATCTCCTCCTGGGCCGAGATGCGCACCCGCTTCATCGCCAACTTCCAAGGTACTCGCGACCGGCCACACGCCGTGAGCGACATGCGCCGTATCAAGCAACAACCCCGGGAGACCCTGCAGAAGTACATCCAGCTTTTTAACAATGCACGCCTCAAGATTCCCAAGGTGACGGAGGAGGCCATCATCTCAGCCTTCTCCGACGGCATGCGCGATGTCATGATGAAGGAGGAGCTGGCGATGCATGAAGACCTGTGCACTTCCTTGGAGTTGTTCAACTTGGCAACCAAGTGCGCCAGGTCTGAGAAAGGGCGTCTCTCCCTCCTCGAGCTGCCTGCCGCAGACCCAGAAGAGAAGAAGCCCAAGGCCAAGGATGTGAAGCGCAAGGGGGCTGCCCTGCTCGCGGCAGAACTAGACACCAAGCGGGGCAGGGATCGGCCCGAACCTTCCAAGGGCAGTCGTACTATGTGTACCACAACCTCCACACCCACAACACCAACGAGTGTCAAGAGCTCCGAGCTGTGCGGGAAGGAAGGATCGTCCGTCGCCCCGACCGCGGTGATCGGGGCTACGGTCGAGGAGGAGGAAGGAACGTAGGACGCTGGGAAGACCGTGGCCCGCGCCAAGGGTGGCGCGATCAACCTCGCGAGGATCGCTGGCAAGACCCGCCTCGCGAGGGAGACTGGAGGGATCAGCCTCGCGAGGATCGCCCGCAAGGCAACGCAGGCCTCCCTCCGCTCCCGCCACAGCCAAGGAGAAACGAGGACTGCCACCAGGACGAGGGGGCTGGGGGCTTCCAGGAGCCCCGCGCGATCGCCTGCATCCTGGGCGGGGCTCAAGCCCTAGCCTCTCAACGCATCTTCAAGCAGTTCGCCAGCGAAGTGAATGCAGTCCTCCCCAAGCTCGAAGCCACGCACCCTCTCAGGTGGTCGGCGTGCGCCATCACGTTCAGCTTAGCAGATCAGCTCAAGTGTGCGGCTACAGCCGGAGTCCTCCCGATGCTTTGTTCCCCAATCATCAGCAACGTGGTGGTCACCAGGACCCTCATCGATGGCGGGGCAGGGCTCAACGTCCTGTCCGTGGAAACATTCAACAATCTCCAGGTGCCCTACAGCCAGCTTCAGCCAACCAAGCCTTTCTCCGGAGTCACCAACGGCTCCACGGTCCCGATTGGGCAGGTCCGCCTCCCTGTCACCTTCGAGGCATGCGACAACTACCACACCGAGCTCATCGACTTCGACGTCGCTCACATTCGCCTGCCGTACAACGCCATCCTTGGGTACCCAGCGCTAGCCAAGCTCATGGTCGTAACTCACCACGGCTACAACGTCCTCAAGATGCCAGGAAGTGGCGGAGTCATCACGGTGCCCTGTGAAGAGAAGGACGCGGTGTGTTCCCTGGAGCGAGCCTTTCAGGCCGCGTCACTGGAAGACCCGGATCGCGGAAGCAGGAGGCTTCCCGAGACCGCCCCCAAGAAGAAGAAGACATCATCCGGCCCGGCCCCTCAAGAGGGAGGCCCCTCTGGGTCCGCGCCTGCCCAGGGGGAACCTCCTTCCATCGCATAGGAAAGTGCGCCCGGCACCCTCCTCAGGCAGGGCTCGGGGGCTCTCCCCTGGAGGGCCACCGACCTGGCTAGGGTCACGAGGGAGGCGCTTGGGCACCACATGGAGGCGTGTTTCGAAGCACGTTTCCCTTAAGAAGGAGTAAGGCAAGGATAGCCAGACCCTCAGGAGTTCGTCAGCAAGGCCATTCAGGAGCTACAGGAGTCAAGAGTCATGAAAGGCGGCCGCCGCCTACCAGCAGTGGCTCCCCATCCAGGCGAGGATGGTGGGCTGCGCGTCTGCATCGACATACAAGGGCTCAATCGAGTCGCCTCTCTGGAGCTCCTCTGGCCCTCGCGAGTGGGGCGCTGCGGAGGCCCACCCCGCAGCTACGTTCGCATGCCTTACGACTTGCCGAACGCGGCTGCCACGTACCAGCGCCTCATGAGGGGCATCATGGAGGCACAAGAGGCCAGGCGTTCCGCGGCCCTGGCGGAGATGGTCCGCGAGGAGCCACCAGCGCCTCCGGAGCCTCCCGAGGCCCCTAGGCCTGGGGGCTCGTGAGGATCGGCTTCCGCAGCCCACCGAGTCTGCTACACCAACAGTCCTTCGTCCTCAACATCATCAGGTGACATCTTTCAAGTTTCATTTCCAGCTGGGAGCGCCCCCCCAGGGCTGCATTATTCCCAGGCCGCGTGGGTCCGTCCCTGTGGCATGTATCCCTTTTATCCCATGTTGTTAGCTTACTTTGTTGGGGGCGCCCCTCGGGCTGCATCATCCCCAAGTCGCTCGGGCCAGACCCAGCGGCATGTATCCCTTTTGCGTTTATTTCCGGTTATGCGTTCGACCCACCATGCTTGATTATTTGATGCCGGTCCACGGCACCTCTTCTTCTCCATGCCGACCACTTGCACGTTAAAGAGGGGATACCTGAGCATCATGACTCAGGGCTCTTACTGGCTCTCCAGCCCTCACCCTCTGGCCTTGTCCACGGCATCGCGACCTGGCATACCAGCGATGGCTGAGACCAGCTCGAGGGCCGGGACCCGAGGACATAGAGTGCCGGCATCTAACCAAATTTGCAGGGACACATCACAAGATAAGGCCCAGTGCCATGCGCAACCTGCCTAGAGGTAGGGCCCCGTGAGTCCCGTGCTGGCTCAGGGGTGCCCAGATACACGTCGCCAGGCCCTACCGTGCCAGCCACGTGTTAGGGCGGGGCTTTCCACGCCCCGAGGGCTCCTCCCGGAGGGGGGGCCCTCCCACGTACCAGTGGAAGCACCATGCTCCGCGCTGGCTGACGACACTGCCGAGGAGCGGCTATGCCCGTACACATACGGAAGCGCTATGCTCCGCGCTGGTGATAAACAACTGAAGGTGGCCCCCGGGCCGCATCAACCTCAGGGAGCCCAGAGCTCAGTGTCTAGCCTCATCATAACGCCTCCCCTCGGGAGTGCCGCGCGAGGGGGCTGGGCATGGGGGCTGTGCCTGGGTCACACCCAGACGGACGCCACCCAGCCAGGCCCCCCCGGGCCTGGTTCGTCGTGCGTCTCCCCCCGAGCGGAGCCAAGGTATGAAGGCCGTTTGAGCGTCAAGGGGGAGTCCTGAGCATCGCGACTCAGGAGCCTAACTGGTCACGTAGCCCCTCATCCCTTAGTTCCGAAAGGCTAACGGCGGTTGAGGTATGCGCGCGGCCGGGCTCTGCAGACATAGAACGGTAGATCCACCCACATCATACCTTCCTACTTGCTGTTCGTGCGCCAAGGGGGACTCCTGAGCATCGCGACTCAGGAGCCTAACTTGTCACGTAGCCCCTAACTACTTGGTGTTGTCCTGGTTTCCGGTCGGGACTAACACTGGGTGAGGTGTGCGCGGGGCCGGGCTCTGCCGGCGTAGAACATAAGCAAGTAGGAAGGAAAAGCGCAAATTTCAAGGAATTCAAAAGCAAATATTACAGTCCACACTATTATCTCAATACCAAACGCAAGTTTAAACGCCTCCCCGAGGAATGATACATGTGCATGAATTAAAGGCAGGACAGGAGCCACAACGGAGTCACTTGTCGGCGGTGGAGCAGCGCGGAGTGGGTTCGCCTCATGGAGCAGTGGGGTCGGCAGCGCCTTGTTTTGGCTTGGTGCTCAAGGCCCGGAACTTCCCCAGCAGAGCCTCCGCGCGACCCTTCACAGCCTCGGCCGCGACAGCGGCACGCTCGCCGCTTACTGGCTCCAGCAGGCTGTCGAGGTCGACGCCGGGATTGCGAAGGTAGATGTGGGTGAGGACCCGCGTCAGCGCTGCAGAAGACAGGACACGCGCCTCGGCCTCGGCCGTGGGGCCAAGGCCAAGGGCGACATCTTCAAGAGCACAAACCAGGAAGGGAAGCAGCTTGGCGGGGCCGTCCTCGGCGCCAGCCAGCGGGCTCTCCAGGCCGCTGTTGTAAAGCGTCCTCAGCGAGGAGCGAGCCTTCGCCTCCATCTCCGTGAAGGCTACGTGGTCCTCGGCAAGAACCAGGGCCTTGTCGTCTAGCTCGGCCTTTCTCGCCCCCAACTCCTACTCCAGCGCGCCTAGGCGGCCGCGGCGCATCCTGAGCTTGACCTCCCTCTCCTTGACGGCCGCCTTGCGAGCCTTTGTGCCTTCTTCCTGCTCTTGGCGAAGGCGGACCTCTTTCGCGAGCTGGTCCCGCAGGCCTTGCAGCTCGTCCTCCAGCGCCTTGCAGCGACCACAGACGTCGACCACCTCCCCCAGGGCTGCGTCACGAGTAGCCTTCGCCTCAAGGACGACCTGCTTCTCCTCATCGCAAGCCGTCGAGGCCTGGACCAGCGCCGCCCGAATCGAAGCGTCGGAGCGAATCCTTCCTACAGCCAGCTCCAAACGCCCGGCCACCAAGCGAGGGTCGGCGCCAAGAAGATCCTGCCGCAGCCGGTCCAGCTCAGCAGCAGAACGATCCAGAACGGCAGGAGTAGTCGGAGAGACAGCAGTCGGTGGAGTAGAAGGAGAAGGCGGCAGCGCGGCCACAGCATCCTGAGGCGGAGTCTGCTGCGCCCCAACGGCTGTAGTGGCGGCAGCAGGCAAAGGCACCTCGGGAGTCACTTGGGCCATGGGGGCTGAGAAAGCCCCAGCCGGCTCAGCCAGGCCTCGCGAGGACGACCGGGCAGGAGAAGCCCGTGCGTCGCGGTCACCCTCCTTCGCGGGCAGAGATGCTGCCACGGATGGAACCTCAGGAGCTCCCTTTAGCTTCTTTGCTGCGGGCGCCAGCCTATCCAAGAGATGCGGACGTCAAGCCTCAGAAGCAGAAAAAGAAATAAAGACAAGAATCAAGCGCTTACAGGACGTCGCCAGTGAGCTCAAGCGGCCTCCGGCCAAATTTGAAGCCCGAAAGCCGGCTAGAAGGGTCAACCTCGGGAAGCTTGGAAGCGGAAGGTGCGTCTGCAGTCCGCCTCGGGGCTGGGGCAGACCCGCGGGAGATCAGCCCAGTCCTATCCTTCTTCGGGATCAGGGGCAAGCTCCCGCCGTCCTGCTCGTCATCATCCTCGTCGTCATCACTTGGAGAGAGGCGGAGAACGCGAGACCTGCGCCGGGGGAGGGGAGCCCTTGACTCTCCATCAGTCGCCTCGGAGTCAGGCCCTTTTTCCCGCTCCCCTCCTTCCTCCTCTTCGCTGGAGTCGTCGGAGGGCACGTCCACCGGTTCCTCGGGAGTTTCCATGGGCACGGGCCCGTCCCCGTTGAAGACGGGCATGGACTCCACTACCTGCTCCCAGTCGTCGCGGAGGAACAAGGGCGTAGGAGCGCCCTCCAACCTCGCCACATCGCCCCCGACCAGAGATTGGAGGACCGCAGCCAGATCTCTGTCAGCCAAGGCCGCGGGGCTCGAATGGGGCCTCCACATCGGAAGTGAGTACTACTGAAGTGGAGCCAGCTGGTGCCCCAGGAATTCCCTCAGCAGCGACGCGCCGGTCAGCTTCGCCACCGCCATGTTGGTCGGCCTCAGATCCGCGTCCATCTTCTCCAACACCAGCTTCGCGCGGGGGTCCGCGAGCTCCGCTCGACCCCAATCGCTGGAGCTCGTGGGTTGCTCCGTGGGCAATATCAGCCAAGGGTGGATGCGCCCAGCATCCGCCAAGACCCATTTGCTCCTGAAGCCCTCAATCCTTTTCCCGGGGTTCGAAATGGCAATGGCGCCACCATACGCGATGAAGCTAGCGCACGCGGAAGCAGGACCGCGAGAGGTCCGGAGGTAGAAGTAGTGGCGCAGCAAGGCCACTGAGGGCTACACCCCTACATGAGCCTCGCAGTAATAGGCGAAGATTGCCAGGAGAAGGACGGAGTTGGGGTGGAGATGCAGAGCCTGTAGCTTATAATGGCGGAGGACAGAGAAGAAGAACTCGGAGAAGGGAGGCACCAGACCAGCAGCAATGGCGCTTACGAAGAACGGATAGAAGGTGCTCCCTTGACCCTCAGGGGTGGCAGAGCCGGCCTTGAACACCTTCGCCCCATCGATGCCCCGCTCTGCCGCCATACGGCGCAACCGGGCGAGGCTCGCCTCCGACACATTCGGTGAGTCCAGGGCAGACGAGTACCAAGCTATGGCCGGGGACTGACGAGGCGCCATGGCTTCCTATGTCATGCGGTCGGAGTGGATCTGGAAATTTTGGAGGAAGGAAGGAGAGGCGCAAGAAAGGGGATCTGAGCAGCAGCCGGAGAAAGCAAAAAGCAAAGCCTAGGCGGATGCTGCTCCTTTATCAACTCGTGCGGTTGCTAAGGCGCTCATGTCCAATCAACCGCCACGCAGCGCCCAAGGCCGCAGGCTGATAGGGCCCGCGGCGCTTCGCTCTTGCCCTTCCGCCTCCCTGCACGGCCAAATCCGGGCGCGCCTTGGGCCCGGGGGCTACTGTCAGCGTTCTGGGAACGGGGGTCCCCAGACTTGCCTGCCTGCGGCCTGCGGCGTGGCTCAAAGGGGGGCCCAGCATGGCCCATCTTCATCAACACAGACCCAAGACCCTCGCGAGGGGCCAAGCCTCGCGGGGCGGACGACGCGGAGCTTCCTCAGGCACGGCCTCACCAGGCTGGGTCGCGAGGAATCGGAGAAACCAAGGCGGGGTACCTCACGAGGTGCCCGTGACGCAAGCCATGACGACCAAGGGCGCCAGGCGGGTGCCAGCCCGCGCAGTGTCCTCCTTTCCCCTTTGGTGCAAAGGGGGCAAGCGCAGCCGCGGGGTACCGAGGCATCAGGCAAAGGTTGCCATTTCGGTGCAACAAGACCAAGACCAGGAGGACTGCAAGACGGAGGTCATCGTGGAGCCCAAGACGGCGTCACCACCAGAGTTTTGTGCAAGCGAGGACCAACTTTAGTCAGGATAAGTGTACCAGATGTTCCCCTTCAAAATGGCCAATTGTTGGCGCCCTTCCCGCTCAATATTTGGGAAGAGGCCCAGGGCCATTGCCTATAAATAGGACCAGCCACCCACAGAGAGGGAGAGGATGGAGGAGGTTCAAGATCAGAGAGGTTAGAGATAAGGGAGGTTTGAGATCGAGGGGGGATCGGATCGAAATCGGAGAGAGAGAAGGGTGACTGAACTCCTCCTAGCAGTTCGCCCCCCCCAGCCAAGAACAGACCCTCGCGAGGCTGTTCTTCCTTGTATTGTTCATCATCATCAGCCCAAGAGGCAATCCACCACACCACACACTGGAGTAGGGTATTACACCACAACGGTGGCCCAAACCAGTATAAACCATGTGTCTCTTGTGTTGTTCTTTCCATAGCTTAGATCTTAGCGAGGCGGAGGGGTGCAGGTAGGTAGAACGCGAAATCTCCGCACGCACCCCAGTGTTCGAACCTCAAGGGTCTTCCGGAACCCGAAATCCGACAGGTCTGACCGATCTGTGCAAAATGGCGGAAGCTGATGACATTCGCAAGTACACTCTTCTCAACCTCACGACGAAGGACGTCATCTGCTACTGTCTATCTCAAAATCAGTTTAGGAATGTCATGCATCTCGATCATGCAAAGCTCATCTGGGACCGTCTCTCTGAGGTCTATGAGGGTCATCGAACTCGTCATGATCCTCGGTTCGAGGACTTTAAGGAGTCACTCAAAGCGATGACTTTCGAACCAGACTCATCATCTTCTGCATCCTGCCTTATGGCAAATGATGCTAAGGTAATTTAATGCTATCTATCTGAATCCACTGATGATGAATCTGGTGATGAATTTGGGCCCAGCTATGCAAAACTTGCTTCCCTTGTCACTAAACAACAGAAAGCTATGGAACATATTCAAAAACTGTTAGAAAAAAGCGATGACCTGTTGGACGCTGAAATGACTCGACCTTAGTCCTTAATTGAAGACATAAAAAAATCTTCATATTAAGTATGAGGAACTTGAAAGTCGTCATGAAACGCTCTCAACAACTCATGAAGAACTCGAGAAATTGAGAGCGGCTCATGAAGATCTTCAAAAGGAAAACGAGTCATTTCGCGCCGAACAGATCAGTTCAGCTCAGGAAGAATTTGAACCACCATGTCTTAAATGCATTGAGCGTGCCAACGATACTTCTGTTGCTGAATGCTCTACTGCTGCTACTGTTGCAATATCTTCAACTATTGATGTGGAAACTGACCCCTCTGCTGAGGACACCACTGCTATTGCTGATGAGAATGCTAGGTTGAAGACACTGCTTGAAACAGGGATGTACAAAAGTCTCAAAGGACATCAGACACTATGTGATGTCCTCAAAAGGCAGATCCTGAACCGAAACCCTAGGAAAGGGAGTGTTGGGTTCATAAGGAAAATGAATGATGATGGCTCTTACTGGAAACCTGAGCAGTACCCCAAAACCACATGGGTTGCTGCAAAGGGACCTTTAGTGGATCCATCCATTCTATCTGGCTTCACTTGTGCTAATCCCATTGTTATTGATGAATCCTTTGATGCAAACTATAAACTGTTTAAGAATCAGAATGGTGAAGTGTTTGCCAGGTATATTGGTACTAACTGCAGGAATGGGCCGCCTATGAAGAAGGTCTGGGTGCCGAAAAGGTGTTTGGAGAATCTTCCTATGAACGTCGTCATGACACCACAAGTGAAGAAGACAAATTCCAGACCACAGGCTTCATACGGCCCAAAGGCTTCATATAGACAGAGGACTCACCTGAGTCGCACTAATGCAAATGTTTTGCAGGGAAGCCATACTCAGGCCTATGAATATGAGCGCGGTTCATCAAACCGCCATGTTCATAAGACCAAGAACTATTCTGCTTATTCTTATGAGTACTATTGTCCACCTGCAAGACTTTTTGCTAGGGCTCCAAAGCCAAAGTTCTCAGATGCCGCACTTAGACTTATTGCTTCGAAGCCACCCCTGAAGATGTGGGTGGCTAAGAAAGCTTAACTCTCTTTTGCAGGGAAAGGTCTCCAGCCGAAAACCAAAATCGTCTGACACTATTGCTGGGGACCTTAAACATCTTGCAGGGCGCAAGATCAAATGCCCAAATGGTCTTATTATGTACTTTGTTTCTGAATCGCTTGCAACTTTTCCTATCAGTCCTAATCTCGATCTAAGCTTTAATAATCCACTGGTTCGTCAAATGTTTTTGCTTCACAATTCTCTTCATGAAGCCTATCCCCCTAACTGTACTGTAGGGTACGACACCAGCTGCTTCAGAATGGATATTGATAGTGGGTGTACAAATCACATGACTGGCAAGCGAAGCCTTCTCATGGACTCAACTTTACGTCCATCTGACAAAAGTCACATCACATTTGCCGACACTGGTAAAAGCAAGGTATTGGGTCTAGGTAGAGTTGCAATCTCAAAGGTACACATGGATAAAGTCATGCTTGTTGAATCCCTTGGTTTCAACTTAATGTCTGTCTCAATGCTTTGTGATTTAAACATGATTGTGATGTTTGGAAAATATCGTTGCCTTGTACTAATGGAATCTGACAAGTCTCTAGTGTTTGAAGGGTATAAAAAAGATGATTTGTATGTTGTAGATTTATCAGCAGGACCACAACTTGCAGTATGTCTTCTAGCAAAAGCTTCTGAATGCTGGCTCTGGCATCAAAGGCTAGGGCATGCTGGCATGAGGAACCTCCACACTCTTGCAAGGAAGAAGCATGTCATAGGCATCGAGGGCATCAAGTTCAAGAAGGATCACTTATGCGGTGCCTGTGAAGTAGGAAAGATGATGAGGGCCAAGCATCCCTCGAAGACAATCATGACAACGACTCAACCCTTCGAACTGCTACACATGGATCTTTTCGGTCCCACTCATTACTCAACTCTTACTACTACTGCTTGTCTCTATGGCTTTGTCATTGTTGATGATTATTCAAGATATACTTGGGTGCATATAATCCTTTACAAGACTAAAGTGCAGGATGTCTTCAGACGCTTCGCCAATCGAGCAATGAACAACTATGGCGCCAAGATAAAGCACATCAGAAGTGACAATGGCACTGAATTCCAAAACACTAGCCTTGATACATATCTTGATACTTTGGGCATCATACATGAATTCTCAGCTCCGTACACGCACAGCAGAATGGCATCGTCGAACGCTAGAACAGAACACTTATCGAGATGGCTCGAACAATGCTTGATGAATACAAGACTCCAAGAAAATTCTAGCCTGAAGACATTGACACTGCATGCCATATCATCAATCGTGTTTATCTTCACAAGCTTCTGAACAAGACATCCTATGAGCTCCTTACTGGCAAGAAGCCAAATGTCAGCTACTTCAAAGTATTTGGCGCCAAGTGCTGGATCAAGGATCCACATCACACTTCAAAGTTTGCACCAAAAGCACATGAGGGTTTTATGCTTGGATATGGAAAGGATTCTCACTCCTACAGAGTCTTCAATCTCTTTCATTACAAAGTGGTTGAAACAGTGGATGTGTGGTTCGATGAAACTAATGGCTCACAAAGAGAGCAACTACCAAATGTGCTAGATGAAGTTCCATCCAGTGAATCAATCAAACTTATGGGAACTGGAGAAATCATACCTTCTGAAGCTCAACCCGAAGAAGAACTTATCATCTCCGCACCTGATCAACTTGAAGATAATGCTCAGCATGAAGACAATCCCTCTAACAATGACAATGATCAGCAAAAGCAAAATCTTCATCCTATACATCCTCATGTTGCAAATGAAGTGCAGATTGAGAGAATAATCGATAGCATCAATGCACCAAGTCCACTCACTCGTTCAAGGGCAACTCAACTAGCAAATTTCTGTGGGCACTTCGCATTCGTCTCAATAACAGAACCCAAGAAAGTTGAAGAAGCCTTCATGGAACCTGAATGGATTCAAGCTATGCAAGAAGAGCTTCAACGGTTTCAGCTGAACAATGTGTGGGAACTGGTTAAGCGTCCTGATCCTCGGAAGCACATTATAATAGGCACCAAATGGATATATCACAACAAGCAAGATGAGCATGGTCAAGTTGTCAGAAACAAAGCTCGTCTCGTTGCTCAAGGATACACTCAAGTTGAAGGGATTGACTTCGATGAAACATTTGCTCCTGTGGCTAGACTTGAAGCCATACGCATACTGCTGGCCTATGGAAATCATCATAACATACTTCTATATCAAATGGATGTGAAGAGTGCCTTTCTCAATGGCAAGATTGAAGAAGAAGTGTATGTTGCACAACCGCCTGGCTTTGAAGATCCAAAACATCCTGACATGGTGTACAAGCTCAACAAGGCACTGTATGGCCTCAAACAAGCTCCTCGGGCTTGGTATGACACACTCAAAGACTTCCTGAAGAGCAAAGGCTTCAAATCTAGTTCCCTTGACCCCACTCTCTTCACGAAGAAAAATGATGGTCAACTGTTTGTGTGCCAAATATATGTGGATGACATTATCTTCGGCTGCACCAATCAGAAATACAGTGAAGAGTTTGGATATATGATGCAAGAGCAATATCAGATGTCAATGATGGGTGAGCTGAAGTTCTTCCTTGGTCTTCAAATACGTCGGCAACGCAACGACATCTTTATATCTCAAGAGAAGTATATCAAAGATTTCCTAAAGAAGTTTGGTATGCAAGACTGCAAAGGCTTCACGACGCCAATGCCAGCCAAACATCATCTGGGTCCCGACGACAATGGTAAAGAGTTCGACCAAAAGGTATACCGCTCCATGATTGGTTCTTTACTTTATCTATGTGCATCTAGGCCAGATATTATGCTTAGTGTTTGCATGTGTGCTCGATTCCAAGCGGAACCAAAGGAATCGCATCACTTAGCTGTGAAGCGAATTCTTCGATATTTGGCTTACACCCCAACTCTAGGATTATGGTATCAAAAGGGCTCAGAGTTTGATTTGGTTGGTTTCTCGGATGCTGATTATATTGGTGACAAGGTGGATCGCAAGTCTACATCAGGCACATGTCATTTTCTGGGACGATCACTTGTATGTTGGTCTTCAAAGAAGCAGAACTGTGTATCTCTCTCTACTGTTGAATCTGAATACATTGCTGCTGGATCTTGCTGCGCTCATCTGAAGCAAGTGCTACTCTACTGCGACAACTAAAGCGCCATCAAGATTGCCAACAACCCAGTTCAGCACTCGAAGACAAAGCACATTGAAATTTTTCATCACTTTCTCAGGGATCATGTTGTGAAGGAAGATATTGATATCATACACATCAACACTGAAGAGCAATTGGCAGATATCTTCACCAAGCCCTTGGATGAGAAGAGATTTTGCAAGTTACGGTGTGAGCTAAATATCTTGGAATCCTCAAATGTCCTGTGATCAGGCACACATCCTAACACTTATGCATATTGATGACTTAGATGTGCAACACACGAAGTAAAGTATATCTTCAATCAATGAAGACATACATTCTAAGTGTGAATACATTAATGTGGAATTTGACTTTGGAGCGCCACAATAATTGTGCGCCGTGTCTGGGTCTAATACTTCCTATACGGTGGGTAACGCCACCACCAAATTCTTCTATTTAAAGTGTTTTACCCATGGCGTTACATTTGCCATGTCTTCACATTTTGTTTGTCTTCATTCTCAACTTGTCCTCATGATTATCTTCACTATGTTGGTTTGATTATCTTTTTCACATATATATATATATATACATAGTGTTTTGTCCTCTACAACATTCACTTATAGCTATGTCTTCTTGTTGAATCTTTTGAACTAAGTGAATGTGATCGGACCCTAACCTCTCTATGCTCTCTATCTCAAACTCTATCTCTCCAAATCATATGCATTCTATTGAAACTGTCGAATGTCTTCTCTGCGTCCTTGTCAGCAGAAGATACAGAGACAAACATTAAGTCTGTTTTCAATGCCAATTCCTTCACCTGAAACCCGTAGAAGTGGGAACGACCACCCGACAATCCAGGCGTGCATGGGAACATGGAACAACCTCCGGTATGCTGCATGATGGCCACATGTTCTTTAGATGTGAATCGCCAGGGGCACTTGTGTAATAATGATGTGCCGTCTCTGTCCCTATAAATACACGCCTCACCACAGTCATTATCCTCTCTTCCACTCTCGCACGAACCCTAGCGCCACCGCTAGCCCTCGACAACGCCGGCGACGAAGCGCTTAGCTGCCGCGACCTCTCCGACGCCGTCTTCACGCCGGCTGCGGACATCGTCTTCTCCGCCGTTGCCATAGGTGTCCTCCGTCGCCAAGTTAGGGCACAGACGATCGAACTTCTCGGCCTCCTCTTCCACTCTGTCTAGCAGTTCCTTGTGTGGTAAATAAAACTTCCTTTTTACGGCCCCTTTGATCCTACAGATTCATCACTTTCTACCACAAGCAGTTTTTGTTCACACATGTTGGATCCACTTCATACTGCATCTCATATTATGCCTAGTATGTTCACTTATGCTTCACAAAGTAGTTAGTTTCCTCACTTGTACTGATCTGTGGATTCGTACAAATCTGGAACCAACTCCTTATCTATGAGTGAATGTCTTCGCACGATGAGGTCAATGTCTTCTAAACTGATTTATCTTCAAAATCTTCTGAGAATGCATATGACCTCTTCCCCTTCCCTCGCACCTTAATGCTATCACAGGTACATGTCCGTGGGAGAATCCCTTGGTTCTCATAGTCTGCATTAATTTGCAGAATTCTTACAGCATCATATAAATTCTCCCGAAGCCAGTTCCTGTTTGTCCAGCAAGCGAAAGCCCCTGAAGCCTTTGAACGTATTGAAGCCATTCAGTTTAAAGTTCATGGCTGCAGAGAAATCAGCAAGGAAGGGTGGCAGAAAGCGTCGAGGTGAAACATCAAGAGATCTGCCCGATGACCTCTCAGAACTGTACAAGACAGATCCAGAAGAGGATTACAATCAGCGCAAGACACGAATCCAACGGATTCGATGATATTGGGTAGAACAGTGGTTCAAGTACAGGTTTGTGACAAAGGAATATGCTGAGAAGAATGCCATCAAGCGACCATGGGGAGACATCCTATACAAAAATCTTCAACCCAGGTCCAAAGATGAAGCCATTGAACAAGGCTTCTATCCCTGCATGGTCCGTGGACCACAGCCTGCTGATGCTGACCCATCGTCACTACTATGGTGTCGTGACAACAATCTGTTCAAGCGCAACTTCCAGTTTGCCCAGAATTCGGCGAAGCAGAACAAGAAGTCTTTGGGACTAGACTTCAACCCTGGTCCCTCTGCTCCCCGTGCCGATGGCACCCGCGAAGCTAAACCCAATCTTGTTGGGCCCTTCTACAATCTGGAAGGTCTCATCACTCACACCGTGGTTCAAGGGACAACTGTGGATGAGCCTGCAGATGACGCTGAATCTAATGAAGCGCCTGCAGCGCCGAAGCCAAAGAAACTGAAGCAACCTAAAGCTTCAAAGCCTGCCTCAGCCCCAAAAATCTCACGGGCAAAGCCACTGGCTACTGCACCTCCTGAAGACAGTGTGCAGTCTGAAGATCTGTCACGTATCTCCAAGCCCCCGAGAGTCAAGATGCCTCTGCCACACACCAGCCAAGAACTGACTGCTGCTGCCATTCTGCGCAACGATGCCATTGATCTGTCTAGTGATGAAGATCTGGCAGATGACGCTCTTGAGCAACTGATCAAGAGCAAAGAAGAAGCAGAAATCTTCAACAATTTGCCTCTCTTTGACGTGGCAATCATCCACGACTTCATCGATGAGTGGTTTGAAACGCCCAACCTCAGCTTTGAAGACCTGCAACTTCCCATTGGCCTCAGTGTCACCTTCCATGGCGCCATTGCTTCAGAGCTAGCTCTAGCTCAGCGCATCGTCGAACTGAAGCAAAAGATTGATTTTGAGAAAGCTCAGTTCAAGAAGCATATGGCCAAGCTCAGCGTGCAAGAGGTCAAGAACTTCAAGATTATGCTGCACGAGCTCAAGGAAGCCTTTCTCAAGAAGCGTGAAGAAGCTCAAGGTTCTCGTGAGTGCATGAAGAGCCTGGCTGACAAGTGTGTGCAAGCCTACAATGAGGCTGAGAAGCACAAGGCCCTTGGGCGTCCTGGCATCGACCCCAGGATGGCTGCAAAGCAGCAGAAGAAGAAGCCCGCTATGGCCGAACCCGACGCATCAAGGCAGGAAGCACATCCTATTGTCTTCCTAGCCAGCATGACCACCTCGAAGCCAAAGGCCAGGTCAACCGCTTCAGAACTGAAGAAGACGAGGACTGCTGAGGCTGAAGTGAGAAAGAGGAAACATCCTGAAGCCTCTGCTACTACTCCCTCCCAGAAGAAGCGCAAGACCAAGAAGGATCGGGCTGCTCCCACAGAGCCCTTAATTGTTGAACCTATCTCCATGGTTCGCCCTGCCGCTGAACATCAAGAGTGCCAACTGACTGTCCATGAGCCTCCTTTCACAGAGGCTCATGAAGCTGAAGATATTCCAGCTGCTGATCCCACCGCAGCTGAAGACATTGGTCACCATGACCATGTTGAAGATGATGTAGTACTTCCTCAGATCGAGCACGAACAAGAATCATCGCCTGTGCTTACGCACAATGAACTCATCCGCATTGGTCGTCCTCTGACGCCAATTGCTCAGGATGCAACATGGGCTGATCACCCACAACAACAACAAGTCACACCACCCCAGCAAGAAGAAGATGATGACTTTGAGGCCCAGCCAACTCCATCTCCAAAGGCGTCGCTTGCGTTACGCAGGCTTCGCAAAGGACCAAGGTCTCAAGTCTCCGAGTCTGACGCTAAAACTGCTGAAGACATTCCGACTGCATTAGCCAATGACACCCAAGAAGAAGAACGTATTCCTACTCCCCCAACTAATGAAGAAGCTGTTCTCGAGGAGAACGTGTTTGTGCCCGACCCTCCAGCTCATCAAGTGGAGGTAGAAAATCTTCAGGCTGCCACCACCAACACCGATGAAGCCACTGACGTTGTCATGGCTGAAGCAAATGTGGAGCCTCCACGAACCCAAGAACCAGAAGTCAGCGAAGCCAATAATGATACTGCTTCTGTTCCTGCGCTTGCTGCTGGTCCTCAGTTTGACTATCATATTGAGCATAGGCCTCAGGTACAGAAGCCAATGCCAAGGTTGCCCAGGTTTCCAGGTCCTGCAACAACACCTGGATTCTTCAATGTCAACGGCTTCAAAGCAGACAACACCTTCTTCAATAGCTCCAAGAACCCCTACTCAAGGGAACGAATATCTTCGGATCGGTTCTGGAGCTATCCGCAGCGAAGCTATTACTCCTGCATTCTGTACAATCAAGGTCGCATCTTCCCACATATGCGTCTTGACACAAAAGCAATAGCTGGTCTACCCTGTCTGGAAGAAGCTCTAGATTGCTTCAAAGAGGTTGGATTGTTGCCTTTCGTCACCGACCAAGAGCACTGGAACGAAGAGTTGTTGCTCCAATTTTATGCCACACTTCACATACGTGGTTACAACAGAGATCCGAAGACTTGGGTCCTTGAGTGGATGACAAGAAATGTTCATCATGAAGCCAAAGCCTTTGATATTATTGAGCTCACTGGTCTGCCCACTCCTGGAGATCTCTATGAACCTGGATGTCAACTTCACAGTGAAGCTATGGAAAGCATCTTTCAGAAGCCTGAACCGAACATGAGCCAGATGCTTAGTATGATGAAGCCTTTGCCACAAGATGCTGCATATCCTAAGGAGTTCTTTGTTGAAGACCTTGAGTATCTGCCAAGGACTATCTATCACATCATAAAGCGAACTCTCTGGCCCATCAAAGGACATTCTCCACATGCAAAGCTGAAGGTGCAATGAAGACTTTGGTCTTCTATATTCTTCATGGCAAATGCTTCAATGCACAGGACTTTTTCATCCGCCAACTTGCTGCATCAGGATTTGATCTTTTTGGCTTGAAGTTCTACGCTCCATGGATAATGCGGCTGATTAAACTCCACTCAGCTATCTCATATCAGCCATCTGCTCGCAATCATCGGATCTTTCTGCCTGATGTGGATATGTCCATTGAAGCCATTTATCCTGAGCCTGCCAAGGAACCTCTTAGTCTTCAGGATGCGGAGCATCAAAGTTTCACCCAGAACATTGAACGAGTTGAAGCAGTCACTCGTGTTTATCCTCTGGCTGGTACTACACGTGCACCTCATCGTGCTCTTACTGAAGCCACTGAAAGCACTATTGCCCAACAACCCAAGAAGGGATCTCGTGTTCTCAATGACCGAGAGCTTCTGGTTGCTCTTCATCAGAAACAGGATAGGCATCATGACTGGCTGAAGCGCCAAATGCAAAGCCTCTTGGTGGATGTCAACCGCATTCGCAATCTTGCCACCAAGAATGCCTTTGTTGCCCATGAAACTTGTCGGCGTACATGGAAAGGGCTGACGCTTATGTGCTCTAAGGATGATCTTCAAGAGGATGGCTTCTCTGAACGCTTCCAGTTTGACTCCACACCTCCCCGAAGGGCTGTGCTGCGACGAACTCCATCTCTTGAAGACTCTGAGTGTTCTTCATCTGCGGCAACTGTGAATGCCAGAGTGATCGAGGACGAAGATGATGCCACTTTACCGCCCCCTACTTTTGCACGCCTCGACACTGCCCCAAGTTCTTCTGCACCACCAAACACCACCGACGACCCTGCTGCTTCACCTACTCTTCGTGGGAACGAGTAGATGCTCTATGTGTTCAAACCTTTTTGGTCCTCACTTACAAAAGGGGGAGAAGCTTATGAGTTTGATAGTCTTCAAGCGGGTCCATATGGGCGGTTACTTTATGTTTTGCCTAGTGTTTACAACTCTTGTTTTGATACATTTGGTACTTTGAGTTGTAACACTTAAACTCAATGGTCGTCTACTACTTATTTGCTATTTTGTGATGTGATGATAAATTCCGCATGTGCGACGATAAATTCCGCACTTAGATCATTTTGCAGACGTCCATTTGTCATTATGCATGTCATTATCTTCACATACCTTTCGTGCATGATGAATTGTCATCATAAGTTGAAGAGGATCTCCACAAGTACAACCTGCCATGTGCATTTGCATTCCAAAAGCAAAATTACTTATATGCACATCTTCAGGGGGAGCCCTTGCAAATTATGAAGACAATTCCTTATCCTTTACAATTTCACATATTATATTCCCCGTTGAAAACTTCAACTAGTTTGTCATCAATCACCAAAAAGGGGGAGATTGTAAGTGCATCTAGTGCCACCCCTAGTTGGTTTTGGAGTATTGACGACAAATCTAGTTGAGGGACTAATGTGTTTGTGAGAATTGCAGGATAACACAGGTAGAAGTCCCTCATTGATTCGGTTTTCCTACCAGAGATGACCCCTAAAAATGTATGAAGACATTGAAGTCAAAGGTGGTAAGAGAAGACATTCACCGTGAAGACTATGACAAGAGAAGACATCGCATGAAGACTATGGAGCGCGAAGACTTAGATCTTTCGTAGTTCTTTTTATTCTTTGTTGAGTCATAGGAACCACCGTACTGTTAAGTGGGGTCCAAGAAAACCAGTCAGAATGACTGAAGTGATGCTTAACCAAAATCCTATGTCTTCGAGTGAAGACTATGAGAGCGAATCTTGTTCAGAGGTGGACAAGTCAGCTTTGCTTGTAGCCCAAGTAAAGTTGCCGTGTGTGTTTGAAATCTGGCCATTGGAACACGTGTCAGTTCCTTAGCGACCCAGGGTCATTTCGGACAAATCAGGTCAGGTTGCCTAGTGGCTATAAATAGCCCACCCCCTACAACCATAAACGGTTGGCTTCTCAGAGTTAAAGTACGGCTTTTGTCGTTTGAGAGCAACCCACCTCGAAGCCTTTGAGAGAGAATTCCTTGAGAGGATAAAGCCCTAACCACCCAGAGCCAAAGAGTGTTAGGCATCACTTAAGTCTTCTTGTCTGTGTGATCTGAAGACTTATTACACTTGAGGACTGTGAATCCTCCAGCCAGTTAGGCGTCGCGTTCTGAGCATCCAAGAGTCATTGAGGATCGCTGGTGAACGAAGTCTGTGAATGTTTCGAAGTTTACCTTGAAGACTTACCAGAGTGATTGGGCGGGGTCTGTGTGACCTTAGCTCAAGGGGAATACGGTGAGGACTAAGTGTTTTGAGCTGCATGCTCAGGACTAAGTGTCCAGGACGGAGTGTCCTCAGGTTTAAATACCTATCCGCCCTAACCAGACGTACAACTGTCACAGCAGTTGGAACTGGTGTACCAAACCTTTGTCTTCGTCACGCACACTGGTTCTATCCTTCTCATCTCTTTATCTAGTTACAGTTGGCTCGTGTAAAGTGACTGCCTATTTGCTTTATCTATTTGTCTTCACTGTGTACCTGATCCTCACTGCCTAGCTACTATTAGTCATTGTGGTTTCACTTCATTGAATGCTTGACTATTGTCTGACTAGTGTAGTCTATCTTCCGCTGCATGGAAATAGGTTCATTTCTATCATTTGTCTTCAAAACTCCCATGTTTTGAAGACATTCATAAAATTCGCCTATTCACCCCCCTCTAATCGATATAACACACTTTCAGAGATCAAGGTGTCAAGCTGGTGACGATGGTGATCATGACGGTGCTTTGGAGATGGAGATCAAAGGCACAAGATGATGAAGGCCATATCATATCACTTATATTGATTGCATGTGATGTTTATCCTTTATGCATCTTATTTTGCTTAGTTCGACAGTAGCATTATAAGATGATCTCTCACTAAATTTCAAGGTATAAGTGTTCTCCCTGAGTATGCACCGTTGCTACAGTTCGTCGTGCCGAGACACCACATGATGATCGGGTGTGATAACTCTACGTTCACATACAACTGGTGCAAGCCAGTTTTGCACACGCGGAATACTCGGGTTAAACTTGACGAGCCTAGCATATGTAGATATGGCCTCGGAACACTGGAGACCGAAAGGTCGAGCGTGAATCATATAGTAGATATGATCAACATATTGACGTTCACCATTGAAAACTACTCCATCTCACGTGATGATCGGACATGGTTTAGTTGATTTGGATCACGTGATCATTTAGATGACTAGAGGGATGTCTATCTAAGTGGGAGTTCTTAAGTAATATGATTAATTGAACTTTAATTTATCATGAACTTAGTCCTGATAGATTTGCATAACTATGTTGTAGATCAATATCTCGCGATGTAGCTCCCCGTTTTTTGATATGTTCCTAGAGAAAAACTATGTTGAAAGATGATAGTAGCTATGATCTGGACTAGGTCCATGATCTGAGGATTATCCTCATTGCTGCACAAAAGAATTATGTCCTTGATGCACCGCTAGGTGATAGACCTATTGCAGGAGCACATGCATACGTTATGAACGTTTGACAAGCTCGGTATCATGACTACTTGATAGTTTAGTGCACCATGCTTTACGTCTTAGAACCGGGACTTCAAAAATGTTTTGAACGCCACAGAGCATGTAAGATGTTCCAAGAGTTGAAATTGGTATCTCATACTCATGCCCGTGTCAAAATGTATGAGACCTCTGACAGTACTTTGCCTACAAGATGGAGGAGAATAGTTCAACGAGTGAGCATGTGCTCAGAATGCCTGAGTACTACAATCACTTGAATCAAGTGGGAGTTAATCCTCCTGATAAGATAGTGATTGACAGAGTTCTCTAATCACCAAGTTACAAGAACTTCATGATGGACTGTAATATGCAAGGGATAATGGAAACGATTCCCAAAGCTCTTCGTGATGCTGAAATCGGCGAAGGTAGAAATCAAGAAAAAGCATCAAGTGTTGATGGTTGTCAAGACCACTAGTCAAGAAAAAGGGCAAGGGGAAGAAAGGGAACTTCAAGAATAATGTCAAGCAAGTTGACACTCCCATGAAGAAGCCCAAAGCTAGACCCAAGCCTGAAACTGAGTGCTTCTACTGCAAAGGAAATGGTCACTTGAAGTGGAACTGCCCTAGATACTTGGCGGATAAGAAGGATGGCAAAGTGAACAAAGGTATATTTGATATACATGTTATTGATGTGTACTTTACTAGTGTTTATAGCAAACCCCTCAGCATTTGATACTAGTTCAGTTGCTAAGAGTAGTAGCTCGAAACGGGAGTTGAAAAATAAACAGAGACTAGTTGAGGACGAGGTGACGATGTGTGTTGGAAATGATTCCAAGGTTGATAGAATCACCATCGCACACTCTCTTTACCTTCGGGATTAGTGTTGAACCTAAAATAAATGTTATTTGGTGTTTGCATTGAGCATAATATGATTGGATCATGTTTATTGCAATATGGTTATTCATTTAAGTCAAAGAATAATTGTTATTCTGTTTTCATGAATAAAACCTTCTGTGGTCATACACCCAAGGTGAATGGTTTATTGAATCTCGATCGTAGTAATACACATATTCATAATATTGAAGCCAAAAGATGCAAAGTTAATAATGATAGTGCAACCTATTTGTGGCACTGCCGTTTCGGTCATATTGGTCTAAAGCGCATGAAGAAACTCCATCCTGATGGACTTTTGGAATCACTTGATTATGAATCACTTGATGCTTGCGAACCATGCCTCATGGGCAAGATGACTAAGACTCCGTTCTCCGGAATAATGGAGCGAGCAACTGACTTATTGGAAATAATACATACTGATGTATGCAATCCGATAAGTGTTGAGGCTCGCGGCAGGTATCATTATTTTCTGACCTTCACAGATCATTTGAGCACATATGGGTATATCTACTTGATGAAACATATGTCTGAAACATTTGAAAAGTTCAAAGAATTTCAGACTGAAGTGCAAAATCATCATAACAAGAAAATAAAGTTTCTACGATCTGATCGCGGAGACAAATATTTGAGTTACGGGTTCGGTCTTCAACTAAAACAATGTGGAATAGTTTCACAAATTCATGCCACCTGGAACACCACAACATAATGGTGTGTCCAAACGTCATAACCATACATTATTGGATATAGTGCAATCTATGATGTCTCTTATCGATTTACCACTATTGTTTTGGGGTTATGCATTAGAGACAGCTACATTCACATTAAAATAGGGCACCGCCTAATCCATTGAGATGACACCCTATGAATTATGGTTTAGCTAGAAACCAAAGCTGTCATTTCTTAAAGTTTGGGGTTGTGATGCTTATGTGAAAAAGTTTCAGCTTGATAAGCTCAAACACAAATCGGAAAAGTGCATCTTCATAGGTGTCTGCGATGGTGTTTGTTGAGTTGGCATAGATCGAGATTAGGATTTGTCACTCCGATTGTCGGAGAGGTATCTCTAGGCCCTCTCGGTAATGCACATCACTATAAGCCTTGCAAGCAATGTGATTAATGAGTTAGTTGTGGGATGATGCATTACGGAACTACTAAAGAGACTTGACGGTAACGAGATTGAACTAGGTATTAAGATACCGACGATCGAATCTCGGGCAAGTAACATACCGATGACAAAGGGAACAACGTATGTTGTTATGCAGTTTGACCAATAAAGATCTTCGTAGAATATGTAGTAACCAATATGAGCATCCAGGCTCCGCTATTAGTTATTGACCGGAGATGAGTCTCGGTCATGTCTACATAGTTCTCGACCCGTAGGGTCCGCACGCTTAACATTTTGTGACGATCAGTATTATAAGTTTATGTGTTTTGATGAACCAAAGGTAGTTCGGAGTCCCGGATTTGATCACGTACATGACGAGGAGTCTTGAAATGGTTGAGATGTAAAGATCGATATATTGGAAGCCTATGTTTGGACATCGGAATGGTTCCAGATGAGTTCGGGCATTTTTCGGAGTACCGGGAGGTTACCGGAACCCCCGGGGAGTATATGGGCCTTATTGGGCTTTAGGGGAAAGAGAGAGGGGCTGCCTAGGGCAGGCCACGCTCCCCCAAGGCCTAGTCCGAATTGGACTAGGGGGGAGGGGCGGCGCCCCCTCCTTCCTTCTCTTCTCTCCTTCCCTTCCTTCTCTCCTACTCCTACTTGGAAAGGAGGGAATCCTACTCCCGGTGGGAGTAGGACTCCCTAGGGCGCGCCATAGTAGAGGGCCGACCCTCCCCCTTCTCCACTCCTTTATATACGGTGGAGGGGGGCACCCCATAGACACACAAGTTGATCATTCATCTCTTAGCCGTGTGCGGTGCCCCCCTCCACCATAATCCACCTCGGTCATATCGTAGTGGTGCTTAGGCGAAGCCCTGTTCCGGTAGTATCATCATCACCGTCATCACGTCGTCCTGCTGATGAAGCTCTCCCTCGACACTCTACTGGATCGTGAGTTCGTGGGACATCACCGAGCCGAACATGTGCAGATCGCGGAGGTGTCGTACCTTCGGTGCTAGGATTGGTCGATCGTGAAGACGTACAACTACATCAACCGCGTTGTCATAACACTTTTGCTTACGGTCTACGAGGGTACGTGGAAAACACTCTTCCCTCTCGTTGCTATGCATCACCATGATCTTGCGTGTGCGTAGGAATTTTTTTGAAATTACTGCATTCCCCTACAGTGGTATCCGAGCCAGGTTTATGGGTAGATGTTATATGCGCGAGTAGAACACAAAGGAGTTGTGGGCGTGGGTATATACATATTGCTTGCCGTCACTAGTTGATTCTTGATTCGACGGTATTGTTGGATGAAGCGGCCCATACCGACATTACGCGTACGCTTACGCGAGACTGGTTCTACCGACGTGCTTCACACACAGGTGGCTGGTGGGTGCCAGTTTCTCCAACTTTAGTTGAATCGGATTCAATGAACATGGTTCTTTCTGAAGATCAAAAAGCAATCACTATACCACATTGTGGTTTTTGATGCGTAGGTAAGAACGGTTCTTGCTCAGCCCGTACCAGCCACGTAAAACTTGCAAGAACAAAATAGAGGACGTCTAACTTGTTTTTGCAGGGCATGTTGTGATGTGATATGGTCAAGACATGATGCCAAATTTTATTGTATGAGATGATCATGTTTTGTAACACAGTTATCGGCAACTGGCAGGAGCCATATGGTTGTCGCTTTATTGTATGAAATGCAATCGCCATGTAATTTCTTTACTTTATCACTAAGCGGTAGCGATAGTCGTAGAAGCAATAGTTGGCGAGACGACAACGATACTTCGATGGAGATCAAGGTGTCAAGCCGGTGACGATGGTGATCATGACGGTGCTTTAGATATGGAGATCAAAGGCACAAGATGATGATGGCCATATCATATCACTTATATTGATTGCATGTGATGTTTATCCTTTATGCATCTTATTTTTCTTAGTTCGACGGTAGCATTATAAGATGATCTCTCACTAAATTTCAAGATATAAGTGTAGCGACCCGACCTCAAACGGTCAAGTCTCTGTGCTTCAGTGTCATCCCTGGATCGCTAATGCTGACACACACAGTACTCGAAGGATTTATAACAGAGTAGCAATCACACACTTATTACATCGGTTGTCTCAAAAGAGAACTTATTACAATAATATGGCTTAAGGTCATCTAATACGATAACAATGGAAGGCTTGGAAGATAAAGTGAGTCCATCAAATCCAACGACATAGCTGAGCTGCACGGCAACGACCTAATGAACCTTACTCCTCGTCTGAAATGTCTGCAACATAATACGTTGCAGCCCGAAAACGGGTCAGCACATGGAATATGCTGGCAAAGTAACACAGTAGAGCAGGAACAGAATAATGCTATCACTACATGCATATATGGCTGGTGGAAAGCTCTATGGTTACAGTTTTTGCGAAAAGCCAATTTTCCCTACAATAAAGGAATAGATTTTTATTTAACTATCATGGTAGTTGAAACATCATTGAGAAGGTTCCTCCAACTCAATCCCAATTGAAGTGATTAACAACCCAACAATATTAATTAAGAGTGGTGAGATACTTAAGATACTCCAAGTACTAGATACTCAAGATTGTCCATAACCGGGGACACTGCTGACCAAGATTAGTTTATACACTCTGCAGAGGTTTGCGCACTTTTCCCCACAAGACTCGATCGCCTCCGTTGGATTTCTCGCACTACATGATGTTTGAGAAACGGATGACAGAGACACAGTCTTTCAGAAACATTAACTCTCTACTCCGGGTAGACCATACCAAACCTACAAACCCACTACCTGCTGATCTACCTCTTCAAGAGCTTCACGTAACTTACTCAACTATGCTAGAGCCCATAATAGCTTGTGGCTGCACACGGAAGTTTCTACCATGAATAATCTCAGTTCCCTTTGAGCCTGGGTGGCGGTCCATAGGAAGATCACACGGGTACTCCGGGATTTCCAAAAAAATACAGGCAACACTGGGTACTCCAGGTGCCTCAATCCACCCAGATGTAAATTTTAGTTGCCACCTTAAGTTGAACCATTAATTCACAATCTCATATCGGTCATGGATTTCACTCACCCAAACCACGTCTACGAGCATAGCATAGCAATATAAGCAACACGTAGAATTAACTCCCCAGGGTTTGAATGTAACAGGGCAATAGGTTCTACCTCATCAACTACTTCCCAACACACAAGTTAATGTAGTCCTAACCATGCAATGTTTGAGGATTGGAGCTAATGCATAAAAACTGGGTGATAAAGGGATATGATCAAAGTGTTACTTGCCTTGCTGACAATCCGCGAAACCTAGGGACTCGTAGTAGCATGCTTCACACTCCGGGAATTCTATCACAAACAAACAACAGCATACATAAGAAACAAGCAGAGATGCACGGGAAAAACTCAAATAAGAAGATCTAACCGGAAAGTTCAACTTAAGAACTCCGGTTTGCAAAAAGAATCAAACCAAACAGAGCAACGAAACTCAAACGGCGAAAGAAACAAGATCCGTTTACTAATCTGAACTAAGGTCAAATTTTACAGTACCAAAATCTTGTTCAAGTTGGTTAAGCGGAAAGAGGGTCTCGATACGAAGATCTGATAAAAGAAAACTGACGACTAACGAGCGAAAAGATAAAACTGAAACGAAAATCGGATCAGAAATCGCGATCGAGAATAATCGCGGAAAAATCTGATAAAAGAAAACTGACGAACAGACTAACGAACCAGCGTTCGTTAGCTGTAACTAACGGGTGAAAATCGTTCGCTAAAACAAACGTACAGACGAACGTCCGCTAAATAAAAGAACCAGGAAAAATCGGCGAACCGATCTAAAAAAACGAACTAGGGGTTTTAAAAAAAACCGAATCGGTTTTCTTAAAAAAGACCGGGCAGCGGCGAACGGCGCGTTACCTCTCCAGCGAGACGGGGCTCGGGCGGCGGGGCAGCGGGCTTGCGGGGCGGCGGGGCGAGGCGGCGCGGCGTGGAGAGGGGTGGCGGTGGCGGCGCTGTAGCGGCGGCGAGGCGCGGGAGCGGGCGGCGCGGCTCGGCTCGGGCCGTGGGGCGGCGGGGTTTGGTGGTGGTGGCGGCGGGGTGGCGCGGTATATAAGGGGGGGAGGTGGCTTGGAGGAGGGGGCAAGGAGGCGGCGGTGGAGGAGTCCGGCTCGGACTCCGGTCCTAGTCGGGGCGGCGGCGCGCGCGACTCCGCGCGGGAGACGGCGGCGGCGGCGGTTGGGCCGGCCCGGCTGGGTTTGGCCCAGTCGGCGCTTGGGAGTTCCCTTTTTTTAAAATAATTCCGCCGAACAGAAAATAAATCCTAGAAAGTAAAATAAAAATCTAATAATGCCAAAATAAATTTTCACCGTCTAAATAAAATATTTAGAACAAGATGAACATTTTCTTGGCCCTAAATGCAGTTTGAAAAAATGCAATTTTTCTAATGCAAACAAAATTGCAATAAAATCCAAATAAAATCAAATAAATAATTTTAATATTTTCCTCCAATATTTCATTTATTTTGGAGAAGTCATATTATCCCCTCTCATATATTTTTAATTATGAAATATTTTCGGAGAGAAAAATAATTAAAACCAAAATCCTCGTTTCACTATTTGATAAAAATCAAACAAGGAAACCGGGAAATCCCCAACTCTCTCCGTGGGTCCTTGAGTTGCTTAGGATTTCGAGGATTGCTGAACGAAAATGCAATAAAATATGATATGCAAGAATGACCTATGTACAACATTCCAAATTGAAAATTTGGGATGTTACAAACCTACCCCCTTAAGATGAATCTCGCCCTCGAGATTCAGGTTGGCTAGAAAAATAGGTGTGGGTGGTCTTTGCGTAGATCATCCTCTCATTCCCAGGTGGCTTCATCCTCGGTATGGTGGCTCCACTGAACTTTGCAAAACTTGATGACCTTGCTGCGGGTGACTCGACTAGCAAACTCCAAAATCTTGACTGACTTCTCCTCATAAGTCGAATCACTGTCCAACTGAATCGCCTCCAAGGGTACTGTATCTCTTAATGGTATATCGGCCATCTCAGCATGACACTTCTTCAACTGTGAAACGTGGAACACATCATGAACTCCTGACAGTCCCTCGGGTAATTCCAATTTGTAGGCAACTTCTCCCTTCCGTTCCAAGACAAGATATGGCCCTACAAATCTCGGGGCTAACTTTCCTTTAACTCCAAAACGTTTTACTCCTCGCAAGGGCAATACTCACAGATATGCTCTATCTCCAATTTCATAGGTTACGTCCTTGCGTTTCGAGTTTGTTTAACTCTTCTGCCTGGACTGAGCAATCTTCAGTCTATCACGAATCAGCTTAACCTTCTCTTCAGACTCCTTGATCAAGTCTGGTCCAAACAACTGCCAGTCTCCTACTTCATCCCACATTAATGGTGTTCTGCACCTTCGTCCGTACAGGGCTTCGAACGGTGCCATCTTCAAACCGGCTTGGTAGCTATTATTGTATGAGAACTCTGCGTAAGGCAAATTGTCATCCGACTAGATCCATAATCTAGCGCACAGGCTCTCAACATGTCCTCCAGAATCTGATTGACTCTCTCGGTCTATCCATCCGTCTGCGGGTGAAACGCTGTACTGAACTCCAGTCTTGTTCCCAAGGTCTTGTGTAGCTGATGCCAAAACTTTGAGGTAAACTGTGTTCCTCTATCTGATACGATGGTCCTCGGAACTCCATGCAGACATATGATCCTGGACATATATATCTTGGCCAACTTCGCACTTGTATAAGTGGTTTTCACTGGGATAAAGTGAGCCACTTTGGTCAAGCAATCAACTACTACCCATATGGAATCATATCCTGATTTGGTCTTGGGCAATCCGGTGATAAAGTCAATGCCAAGTTTATCCCACTTCCATTCGGGTATCGGCATAGGCTGTAACAATCCTGCCGGCTTTTGATGCTCTGCCTTCACTCTCTGATATACATCACATACAGCTACATACTCGGCAATATCCTTCTTCATACCTGTCCACCAGAAACGTTCCTTCAAATCCAAATACATTTTGGTGTTTCCGGGGTGTATCGAGTATGGTGAGTCATAAGCCTCCTGTAGTGTTAACTTTCTGATCTCTGTGTTATTGGGCACGTATATCCGGTCCTCAAACCATAAGGTATCGTGCTCATCCTCACGAAAACCTTTACCCTTTCCTTTTCTCATCTTCTCCTTTATCTCGGCAATCTCTTTGTCATCCTTCTAAGCTTCTCGAATCTTTCCCAACAATGTAGACTGAACCTCCATTGTTGCAACAAAACCTCTAGGAACAATTTCTAATCGAAGTTCCATGATATCCTCTGCTAACTCCTTTGGCACTCCCTTACTCACAAGGATATTAGCATAACTCTTCCGGCTTAAAGTGTCTGCTACGACATTGGCCTTTCCTGGATGATAGTGCAGCTTCATGTCATAATCCTTTATAAGCTCCAACCATCTCCTTTGCCTAAGGTTCAGTTCCTTCTGTGTGAAGATGTACTTCAAACTCTTATGATCCGTGTACACATCACAACGGTTTCTAATAAGGTAATGTCTCCAAGTCTTCAATGCATGCACTACGACTGCTAACTCCAAATCATGCATTGCATAATTCAACTCGTGAGGTTTTAGTTGTCGCGAGGCGTACGAAACAACTCTTCCATCCTGCATAAGCACACTTCCAAGTCCTAAGCGAGAGGCATCGCAATACACTTGGAATTCCTTACGTATATCTGGCAGGGTCAGCACTGGGGTTGTAGTCAAACGTTTCTTCAACTCCTGGAAACTTGCCTCGCAGTCTTCCGTCCATTTAAACTTAGTATCCTTCTTCAATAATTCAGTCATTGGCTTCGCAATCTTGGAAAAATTCTCAATGAATCTCCGATAGTATCCTGCGAGTCCAAGAAAACTGCGGATCTCGCTAACTGAAGTGAGTGCCAACCATTCAGTGACTGACTAAACCTTGCTGGGGTCTACTGCTATACCTTCTCCTGATATAAAATGTCCAAGGAATCCGACTTCCTTCAACCAAAACTCGCATTTGCTGAACTTGGCATACAACTGGTGTTCCCTGAGTTTCTCGAGAACTAGTCGCAAATGCTCCTTGTGCTCCTCTTCACTCTTCGAATATACCATTATATCATCAATAAACACCACAAAAAACTTGTCCAAATATTCCATGAATACCTTGTTCATCATGCTCATGAAATAGGCAGGGGTGTTAGTCAGTCCAAACAACATGACCGTATATTCGTATAATCCATAACGCGTGGTGAATGCTGTCTTGGGTATATCTTTCTCTCGAATCTTCAACTGATGGTATCCCGATCGCAAATCAATCTTCGAAAACACCTTAACTCCTTGCAGCTGATCAAATAGATCATTGATCATCGGCAGCGGGTACTTGTTCTTGATCGTCACTTCATTCAAGGCCCGATAATCAACAACCATTCTTAGGGATTTATCCTTCTTCTCCACCAAAAGCACCAGGGCTCCCCAAGGTGATGAACTCCTTCGAATGTATCCTTTCTCCAACAACTCCTTGATCTGTTTCTTAATTTCCTCTAGATCATTCGCGGGCATCCGATAGGGTCTCTTGGATATTGGCCCGGTACCTGGCAGTAGCTCTATCAAAAACTCGATATCCCGATCCGGTGGCATGCCTGGTAACTCCTCTGGAAAAACATCCGGGTAATCCTTCACTACATGCACTTCCTCCTAAACAACTCCTGTGAGAGTATTCACTTGACTCCTCCTAGACACATGCCTAGATACATACTTAATCCTTTTTCCCTCCGGGGTGGTGAGATAAATCGACTTACTAGCACAGTTAATGCTTCCTCCATACTTTGACATCCAGTCCATACCTAATATCACATCCAATCCTTGTGACTCCAAGATAATTAGGTCGGACGGAAAAACATGGGTGCCAATGGTCAGGGGTATCTAGTCGCACCATCGACTAGCCATATACTCTGCTCCAGGTGAACTCACTAAGAGAGGGGTCCTAAGGGTTTGGGTTGGTAGTTTAAACTTATCCACAAATCCCCTTGATATGTATGAATGCGATGCACCAGTATCAAATAGAACAAGAGCGGTAAATGACTTAACCAAAAACTTACCTATTACCGCGTCCGCCTGCTCTTCAACCTCCTCCATGTTAACGTGGTTCACTTGTCCTTTGTTGAATGGATTGGGCTTCTTCCCAGCGCTCCCATTTCCGTTTCCATTCTTTCCTTCAGGGCACTCCGTGGCATAGTTTCCAGTCTTCCCGCACTTGAAACAAGTAATGTGACTTAGGTCTCTTTTGGCGGGTGTGGCTGGATTGGGGCGGTTCTGATTGTTATTGGCTCCGTTCCCATTCCCATTCTTAGTACCATTGTGATTATGCGATCCTCCTACGGTGTGGTTATGACCTCCATGGTTATGAACAAGTCCTCCCGAGTTTGGGGTTAGGCGAGGCTTCTGCTGAGATCCTGAGTTATACCTCCCTTGTCCATACTTCCTCTTACGACTCTCAGTCTGCTGTTGCTTCCCTTCAATCATAAGAGCCTTATCTACCAACTCCTGGTAGTTGTTGAAGGTGGCTACCATCAACTGCATACTCATCTCATCATTCAGCCCTTCCATAAACTTCTCCTGCTTCGCGGCATCTGTGGCCACATCGTCAGGGGCATAGGGCGATAGCTTGCTAAACTCATCCACGTATTGAGCCACTGTACGGTTCCCCTGGCGTAAGTTGCGAAACTCATGCTTCTTCAAATTCATGGCTCCAGTGGAGACATGGGCTGTACGGAAAGCTTGCTGAAATTGGTCCCATGTCACCGTGGCTATAGGGTAGGTGACAGTGTAATTCTCCCACCATGATGCTGCTGGTCCATCAAACTGATGTGGGGCAAAACGCACCTTCTCAGCATCAGTACATCCTGCAGTGGTCAACTCCCTTCCAATCTTGCAGAGCCAATCATCTGCTACTATAGGCTCGGTGCTACTGGAAAACACCGGCGGTTGCAACCTCAGAAAACAGGCTAAGTTGTCAACTGGTGGTGGTGGTGCATTGTTGTTGTTGTTGTTGCCCTAATTCTGAACTAACAATTGCATCAGGGTATTCTGCTGCTGAATCAACTGAGTGAGCTCTGGTGGGAAAGCAAATCCGGGGTCACGTCTCGGAGGCATCTGATGGGTTTAGAGGGGAGAGATTAGAATAGAATGAGGTCTAATGAGAAGGCACTACCCATATGCACATGAGACAAACACAATCATTTCACTCAATCAATCAAGCAAGGCATACAATCGATCTAACTATCGCAAAAGTGCTCGAACTACTTTATTTACATGGTGGAATACTACTACTGATATGGTGGTCTACTAAAAATATTCCTCGGTTGCAGACTCCATGATATGTGCTCCAGCTTCGTCTTCAAAGTCATCATCGCTAAGGTCGGAGTCGGTGTCATCGATGATGATGTAGTCCTCCGGGCAAATCTCCTTGGGTTCTTCATCTTCTTCTACTAGAGTGGGGTCTCCCATGAATATTCCGATCTTCTTAATTAGGTCATCATTCTTCTCCAATAGTGTTGCAATTTCCTCCTCATATCCATCGCGTCTAGACTTAAGTTCTTCTTCCAACTCGATGATCCTTATCTTCGCCTTCTTCAAATCTATCATGTGTGCGCACATCTGATTCTCCTGGCATCGAATGTGTTGGTTTAGTTCCTGGATGAAAGATGCAATTGATCTATCCTTCCTGGTGCTGATCATTTCCCATTGCTCGTCTCGATGCCCACATATCTGATAGATAGTGTCCTTAAGATCCTTGTGATATACTTCTCCAATGCGTCCCATGGTGATGTGAGCTGCCATACTCTTTCCTAAACTCCAGGTTGGTGCGTCGAAGGAAAATTCTATGGGCTTAGCGACTGTCGTGAATGTCCTTCCTGGAACTTAAACTTGAATCATCCATCGGTCCTCTTCTGGTAAAGTGGCATTGTATGTCCCGGTGAAGCTTGGTATTCCTATATTCAAGTACCTAGTGACTTCCTTCAAGTGTCGTCCAAAAGGTGCGTCTTCATCCGGTTGTGCAAAATTGTTCCTTGCATCAGCCATCCTAAAGAATAGAAAATGGAGAGGAGTTAGAAATGAGAAGAGAATAGTGATCTAGGGCTTTAGCTTAGTGGTCGTGTCCTACACTCAGCGTGTGCTCTGATACCATCTTTGCAGCGACCCGACCTCAAACGGTCAAGTCTCTGTGCTTCAGTGTCATCCCTGGATCGGTAATGCTGACACACACAATACTCGAAGGATTTATAACAGAGTAGCAATCACACACTTATTACATCGGATGTCTCAAAAGAGAACTTATTACAATAATATGGCTTAAGGCCATCTAATACGATAACAGCGGAAGGCTTGGAAGATAAAGTGAGTCCATCAACTCCAACGGCATAGCTGAGCTGCACGGCAACGACCTAACTAACCTTACTCCTCGTCTGAAAAGTCTGCAACATAATACGTTGCAGCCCGAAAACGGGTCAGCACATGGAATATGCTAGCAAAGTAACACAGTAGAGCAGGAACAGAATAATGCTATCACTACATGCATATATGGCTGGTGGAAAGCTCTATGGTTACAGTTTTTGCGAAAAGCCAATTTTTTCCTACAACAAAGGAATAGATTTTTATTTAACTATCATGGTAGTTGAAACATCATTGAGAAGGTTCCTCCAACTCAATCCCAATTAAAGTGATTAACAACCCAACAATATTAATTAAGAGTGGTGAGATACTTAAGATACTCCAAGTACTAGATACTCAAGATTGTCCATAACCGGGGACACTGCTGACCAAGATTAGTTTATACACTCTGCAGAGGTTTGCGCACTTTTCCCCACAAGACTCGATCGCCTCCGTTGGATTTCTCGCACTACATGATGTTTGAGAAACGGATGACCGAGACACAGTCTTTCAGAAACATTAACTCTCTACTCCGGGTAGACCATACCAAACCTACAAACCCACTACCTGCTGATCTACCTCTTCTAGAGCTTCACGTAACTTACTCAACTATGCTAGAGCCCATAATAGCTTGTGGCTGCACACGGAAGTTTCTACCATGAATAATCTCAGTTCCCTTTGAGCCTGGGTGGCGGTCCATAGGAAGATCACACGGGTACTCCGGGATTTCCAAAAAAATACAGGCAACACTGGGTACTCCAGGTGCCTCAATCCACCCAGATGTAAATTTTAGTTGCCACCTTAAGTTCGAACCATTAATTCACAATCTCATATCGGTCATGGATTTCACTCACCCAAACCACGTCTACGAGCATAGCATAGCAATATAAGCAACACGTAGAATTAAACTCCCCAGGGTTTGAATGTAACAGGGCAATAGGTTCTACCTTATCAAACTACTTCCCAACACACAAGTTAATGTAGTCCTAACCATGCAATGTTTGAGGATTGGAGCTAATGCATAAAAACTGGGTGATAAAGGGATATGATCAAAGTGTTACTTGCCTTGCTGACAATCCGCGAAACCTAGGGACTCGTAGTAGCATGCTTCACACTCCGGGAATTCTATCACAAACAAACAACAGCATACATAAGCAACAAGCAGAGATGCACGGGAAAAACTCAAATAAGAAGATCTAACCGGAAAGTTCAACTTAAGAACTCCGGTTTGCAAAAAGAATCAAACCAAACAGAGCAACGAAACTCAAACGGCGAAAGAAACAAGATCCGTTTACTAATCTGAACTAAGGTCAAATTTTACAGTACCAAAATCTTGTTCAAGTTGGTTAAGCGGAAAGAGGGTCTCGAGACTAAGATCTAGGCATTTGAATCGCCTAATTCCGACTAACGAGCGAAAAGGTAAACTGAAACGAAAATCGGATCAAAAATCACGATCGAGAATAATCGCGGAAAAATCTGATAAAAGAAAACTGACGAATAGACTAACGAACGAGCGTTCGTTAGCTGTAACTAACGGGCGAAAACCGTTCGTTAAAACGAATGTACGGACGAACATCCGCTAAATAAAAGAACCGGGAAAAACCGGCGAACCGATCTAAAAAAACGAACTAGGGGTTTATCAAAAAATGAATCGGTTTTCTTAAAAAAACCGGGTGACGGCGAACGGCGCGTTACCTCTCCGGCGAGGCGGGGCTCGGGCGGCGGGGCAGCGGGCTTGCGGGGCGGCGGGGAGAGGTGGCGCGGCGAGGGGCGGCGGCGGCGGCGTTGCAGCGGCGGCGGCGAGGCGCGGGAGCGGGCGGCGCGGCTTGAGAGGCGGCGGCGCGGCTCGGCTCAGGCTGCGGGGCGGCGGGGTTTGGTGGTGGTTGCGGCGGGGTGGTGCGGTATATAAGGGGGGGAGAGGTGGCTTGGAGGAGGGGGCAAGGCGGCGGCGGTGGAGGAGTCCGGCTCGGACTCCGATCCGAGTCGGGGCGATGGCGCGCGTGACTCCGCGCGGGAGACGGCGGCGGCGGCGGTTGGGCCGGCCCGGCTGGGTTTGGCCCAGTCGGCGCTTAGGAGTTCCCTTTTTTTAAATAATTCCGTCGAACAGAAAATAAATCCTAGAAAATAAAATAAAAATCTAAAAATGCCAAAATAAAATTTCACCGTCTAAATAAAATATTTAGAACAAGATGAACATTTTCTTGGCCCTAAATGCAGTTTTGAAAAACGTGCAATTTTTCTAATGCAAACAAAATTGCAATAAAATCCAAATAAAATCAAATAAATGATTTTAATATTTTTTCCTCCAATATTTCATTTATTTTGGAGAAGTCACATTATCTCCTCTCATATATGTTTAATTATGAAATATTTTTGGAGAGAAAAATAATTAAAACCAAAATCCTCGTTTCACTATTTGATAAAAATCAAATAAGGAAACCGGGAAATCCCCAACTCTCTCGGTGGGTCCTTGAGTTGCTTAGGATTTCGAGGATTGCTGAACGAAAATGCAATAAAATATGATATGCAAGAATGACCTATGTATAACATTCCAAATTGAAAAATTGGGATGTTACAATAAGTGTTCTCCCTGAGTATGCACCGTTGCTACAGTTCATCGTGCCGAGACACCACATGATGATCGGGTGTGATAAGCTCTACGTTCACATACAACGGGTGCAAGCCAGTTTTGCACACGCGGAATACTCGGGTTAAACTTGAAGAGCCTAGCATATGCAGATATGGCCTCAGAACACTGGAGACCGAAAGGTCGAGCGTGAATCATATAGTAGATATGATCAACATAATGATGTTCACCATTGAAAACTACTCCATCTCACGTGATGATCGGACATGGTTTAGTTGATTTGGATCATGTGATCATTTAGATGACTGGAGGGATGTCTATCTAAGTGGGAGTTCTTAAGTAATAGGATTAATTAAACTTAATTTATCATGAACTTAGTCCTGATAGTTTTTGCATATCTATGTTGTAGATCAATAGCTCGCGTTGTAGCTCCTATATATTTTCGATATGTTCCTAGAGAAAACTAAGTTGAAAGATGATAGTAGCAATGATGTGGACTGGGTCCATGATCTGACGATTATCCTCATTGCTGCACAGAAGAATTATGTCCTTGATGCACCGCTAGGTGATAGACCTATTGCAGGAGCATATGCAGACGCTATGAACGTTTGACAAGCTCGGTATCATGACTACTTGATAGTTTAGTGCACCATGCATTACGGCTTAGAACCAGGACTTCAAAAATGTTTTGAACGCCACGGAGCATATAAGATGTTCCAAGAGTTGAAATTGGTATCTCATACTCATGCCCATGTCAAAAGGTATGAGACCTCTGACAGTACTTTGCCTACAAGATGGAGGAGAATAGCTCAATGAGCAAGCATGTGCTCAGAATGTCTGAGTACTACAATCACTTGAATCAAGTGGGAGTTATTCTTCCCGATAAGATAGTGATTGACAGAGATCTGTAGTCACTATCACCAAGTTACTAGAACTTCGTGATGAACTATAATATGCAAGGGATAATGGAAATGATTCCCAAAGCTCTTCACGATGCTGAAATCGGCGAAGGTAGAAATCAAGAAAAAGCATCAAGTGTTGATGGTTGACAAGACCACTAGTTTCAAGAAAAATGGCAAGGGAAAGAAAGTGAACTTCAAGAAGAATGGCAAGCAAGTTGCCACTCCCATGAAGAAGCCCAAAGCTAGACCCAAGCCTGAAACTGAGTGCTTCTACTGCAAAGGAAATGGTCACTGGAAGCGGAACTGCCCCAACATAGGTATATTTGATATACATGTTATTGATGTGTACTTTACTAGTGTTTACAGCAACCCCTCGGTATTTGATACCGGTTCAGTTGCTAAGAGTAGTAACTCGAAACAGGAGTTGCAAAATAACTAGAGACTAGTTAAGGACGAGGTGACGATGTGTGTTGGAAGTAATTCCAAGGTTGATACGATCACCATCGCACACTCCCTCTACCTTCGGGATTAGTATTGAACCTAAATAAATGCTATTTGGTGTTTGCGTTGAGCATTAATATGATTAGATCATGTTTATTGTAATATTATTATTCATTTAATTCAAAGAATAATTGCTGTTTTGTTTATATGAATAAAACCTTCTATGGTCTTACACCCAATGTGAATGGTTTATTGAATCTCGATCGTAGTGATACACATATTCATAATGTTGATCCCGAAAGATGCAAAGTTGATAATGATAGTGCAGCATATTTGTGGCACTACCATTTAGGTCATATTGGTGTAAAGCACATGAAGAAACTCCATGCGGATGGACTTTTGGAATCACTTGATTATGAATCATTTGATGCTTGCGAACCATGCCTCATGGGCAAGATGACTAAGGCTCCATTCTCTGGAACAATGGAGCGAGCCACCGACTTATTGGAAATAATACATACTGATGTATGCTGTCGATGAGTATTCAGGATCACGGCGGGTATCGTTATTTTCTAACCTTCACAGATGATTTGAGCAGATATGGGTATATCTACTTAATGAAACAAAAGTCTAAAACATTTGAAAAGTTGAAACAATTTCAGAGTGAAGTGGAGAATCGTCGTAACAAGAAAATAAAGTTTCTACGATTGGATCACGGAGGGAATATTTGAGTTACGAGCTTGGCCTTCATTTAAAACAATGTGGAATAGTTTCACAACTCACGCCACCTGGACCACCATAGCGTAATGGTGTGCCTGAACGTCATACCGTACTTTATTAGGTATGGTGCGATCTATGATGTCTCTTACCGATTTTCCACTATCATTTTGGGTTATGCATTAGAGACAGCTGTATTCACGTTAAATAGGGCACCATCTAGATCCGTTGAGATGACACCGTATGAACGGTGGTTTGGCAAGAAACCTAAGCTGTCATTTCTTAAAGTTTGGAGTTGCGATGTGAAAAGGCTTCAGCCTGATAAGCTCAAACCCAAATCAGAGAAGTGCGTCTTCATAGGTTACCCAAAAGAAACTGTTGGGTACACCTTCTATCAAAGATCTATGATGACCCACAAGTATAGGGGATCTATCATAGTCCTTTTGATAAGTAAGAGTGTCGAACCCAACGAGGAGCAGAAGGAAATGATAAGCGGTTTCCAGCAAGGTATTCTCTGCAAGTACTGAAATAAGTGGTAACAAATAGTTTTGTGATAGGATAATTTGTAACGAGCAACAAGTAACAAAAGTAAATAAAGTGCAGCAAGGTGGACCAATCCTTTTTGTAGCAAAGGACAAGCCTGGACAAACTCTTATATAGAGAAAAGTGCTCCCGAGGACACATGGGAATATCGTCAAGCTAGTTTTCATCATGTTCATATGATTCGCGTTTGGTACTTTGATAATTTGGTATTTGGGTGGACCGGTGCTTGGGTACTGTCCTTACTTGGACAAGCATCCCACTTATGATTAACCTCTATTGCAAGCATCCGCAACTACAACAAAAGTATTAAGATAAACCTAACCATAACATGAAACATATGGATCCAAATCAGCCCCTTACGAAGCAACGCATAAACTAGGTTTAAGCTTCTGTCACTCTAGCAACCCATCATCTACTTATTACTTCCCAATGCCTTCCTCTAGGCCTAAATAATGGTGAAGTGTTATGTAGTCGACGTTCACATAACACCACTAGAGGGGAGACAACATACATCTCATCAAAATATCGAACGAATACCAAATTCACATGACTACTAATAGCAAAACTTCTCCCATGTCCCCAGGAACAAACGTAACTACTCACAAAGCATAATCATGTTCATAATCAGAGGGGTATTAATATGCATATAGGATCTGAACATATGATCTTCCACCAAATAAACCAACTAGCATCAACTACAATGAGTAATTAACACTACTAGCAACCTACTAGTACCAATCCCGGACTTGGAGACAAGAATTGGATACAAGAGATGAACTAGGGTTTTTAGAGGAGATGGTGCTGGTGAAGATGTTGATGAAGATTGCCCCCTCCCGATGAGAGGAGCGTTGGTGATGACGATGGCGATGATTTCCCCCTCCCGGAGGGAAGTTTCCCCGGTAGAACAGCTCCGCCAGAGCCCTAGATTGGTTCCGCCAAGGTTCCGCCTCGTGGCGGCGGAGTTTCATCCGAGGAGATGGCTTGTGATTTTTTTCCTCATTGAAAGACTCCATATAGCAGAAGATGGCCATCGAAGGGCCACCAGGGGGCCCACAAGGTAGGGGCGCACCCAGGGGGTAGGGCATGCCCCCACCCTCGTGGGCAGGGTGTGGCCCCCCTGGTGAACTTCTTGCGCTCAATATTTTTTATATATTCTGAAAACGTCTTCCGTGAAGTTTCAGGACTTTTGGAGCTGTGCAGAATAGGTCTCTAATATTTGCTCCTTTTCCATCCCAGAATCCCAGCTGCCGGCATTCTCCCTCTTTATGTAAACCTTGTAAAATAAGAGAGAATAGGCATAAGTATTGTGACATAATGTGTAATAACAGCCCATAATGCAATAAATATCGATATAAAAGCTTGATGCAAAATGAACGTATCAACTCCCCCAAGCTTAGACCGCGCTTGTCCTCAAGCGAAAGCCGAAATCGAAAAATATGTCCACATGTTTGGAGATAGAGGTGTCGAAAAAAGTAAAATACGGACATGAGGGCATCATGATCATTCTTAGCACAGCAACTTACATAATTCTTGTCATATGATTTCTTATGCTAGAGTAATAATTCAATCACAATTTCGAGTATGAATCGTAAACTTCGTTGAAAACTAACAAACTATAATCTCAGTCATTGGAGCAATTGCAATTTATCATAACATAGGGAAGAGTCAATATATAAGAGATTTTCAGCAAGTCCACATACTCAACTATCATATAGTCTTTCACAATTGCTGACATTCATGCAATACTTATGGGTATGGAGTTTTAGTCGGACACGGAGAAAGATAGGGGCTTATAGTTTTGCCTCCCAACGTTTTACCTCAAGGGTAATGTCAACAATAATAGTTCATGAAAACTCACATCCAATTAGCCATATATACCAGGATCTTTCCAACATACTGTTCTTGCAAAGGATAAAATGAAAAAGGAAGGGTGAAGATCACCATGACTCTTATGCAATGTAGGAGATAAAAGTAAAAGATAGGCCCTTCGCAGAGGGAAGCAGAGGTTGTCCCGCGCTTTTATGGTTGGATGCACAAAATCTTAATGCGAAAGAACGTCACTTTATATCGCCACTTGTGATATGGACCTTTATTATGCAGTCTGTTGCTTTTATTTCTTCCATATCACACGATCGTATAAAGCTTGTTTTCTCCCACACTAATAAGTCATACATATTTAGAGAGCAATTTTTATTGCTTGCACCGATGAAAACTTACTTGGAGGATCTTACTCAATCCATAGGTAGGTATGGTGGACTCTCATGGCAAAACTGGTTTAAGGGTATTTGGAGGCACAAGTAGTATCTCTACTTGTTAAGATGAATTTGGCTAGCATGAGGGGGAAAGGCAAGCTCAACCATGTTGGATGATCCACGACAGTATAATTTATCTCAGATGTAAGAAAACATAACCCATTATGTTGTCTTCCTTGTCCAACGTCAACTCTTTAGCATGTCATATTTTAATGAGTGTTCACAATCATAAAAGATGTCCAAGATAGTATATTTATATGTGAAGACCTCTCTTTCTTTATTACTTCCTATTAATTGCAACGATGACCAAAACTATGTTTGTCAACTCTCAACAACTTTTATTCATCATACTTTTTCTATGTGAGCTCATTACTCTCCATAAGATCCATATGATCTCTTTGTTTCCTTTTTTATTCTTTCTCTTTTCTTTTATTCACTTAGGATCATGGAAAAAGAATCAAGCCATTGACTCAACACTAATCTTTATTATATATAGCTCACGGACTCGATTACATAGAAGGATCATAAAGCAAAACTCACAACTAGATCATACTAAAACTTTATTCTACTAGATCAAGATATTATCAAAAGGATCGAACTAAGAAAAACGGTAAAGATAAAAGTAATGGTTATACGATACCGGGGCACACCCCAAGTTTGGAAGTTTCCAAGGGGAGTGCCCATACCAGATACTCAATTCTTTTTTGTTGGTGGAGAAGGTAATGGTTTTGTTGATGGCGTAGGCTTGTCGTCCTTCTTCCAAGGCATAGGCTCACCATCATAGAAGGATGATCGAGTCTCCTAAAACGTCAAATCTGCAGCCAAACTCATCCTCTTGAATCTATATTCATACTCACAGTTTTGATTTTGCAGGTCATAGATCTAGGCTTGGAGGTGCTCGATTTTCTCATGAAGCTTGAAGATGGCCTCCCCAATGTCCTTGACGTCCAGCTTGTGGTTGTTGGTGAACTCCGTGATCATAGATTGGAATCGAGTCCACTCTCCACCATCTCCTGACACTTGAAAACATTTGCTCCAATGCCTCGAGCCTTGCCTCCGTGCTTCCGGTCTTTGGTCCCTCATCATCGTGGATGTGCAACAACCCCTCACGCATGTCAATGGTTTGAGGGTGTTGCAGCACCTCCACGAGGTAGGGGTTGATGACCTTCTCGAAGAACCGGTCCTTGGGGGCACTTGAAGACGACATGACGTCCTGGATCTGTCAGAAAAATAGCTCGAAACACAAACAGGGGATAATTGCGTGATACGGGAGTCAAAACCCCCGGGAGATTATATAATGAATTTTTACCGACCAAAATATGTGTCGTGTATGAAAACGGAGTCCGGAGAGCGCACGAGGCACCCACGAGGTAGGGGGCGTGCCCAGTAGGGTAGGATGTTCCCTCCACCCTCGTAGAGGCCTCGTGTCCTTCCCGGACTGCTTCTTATTTTTCTATTTTTCTAAATATTCCAAAACAGAGAAATATTGCCTTAAAAACTGTTTTGGAGTCGGTTTACTTACCGTACCACATACCTATTCCTTTTTGGAGTCTGAAACGTTCCGAAAATTGTCCCTTATGTATTCCTCCGGGGTTACAGTTTCAACATTTATGGGATTACCTGAGATATAATGTTTGATTCTTTGACCGTTCACCACCTTTGGATTTGTGCCTTCGAAGTTCTTGATTTTTATGGCACCGAAACAATAGACCTCCTCGATAACGTAAGGACCTTCCCATTTAGAGAGAAGCTTTCCTGCAAAAAATCTTAAACAAGAGTTGTATAGCAATACATAATCACCTACGTTAAACTCACACTTTTGTATCCTTTTATCATGCCATCTTTTAACTTTTTCTTTAAACAACTTGGCATTTTCGTAGGCTTGGGTTCTCCATTCATCAAGTGAACTAATATCAAATAACCTCTTCTCACTGGCAAGTTTAAAATCATACTTGAGCTCTTTAATAGCCCAATATGCCTTGTTTTCTAGTTCGAGAGGTAAGTGACATGCTTTTCCATAAACCATTTTATATGGAGACATACCCATAGGATTTTCATATGCAGTTCTATAGGCCCATAATGCATCATTAAGTTTCTTGGACCATTTCTTTCTAGACCTATTGACAGTCTTTTGCAAAATTAATTTGAGCTCTCTATTACTCAATTCTACTTGACCACTAGACTGAGGGTGATAAGGGGATGCAATTCTATGATTAACATCGTACTTAGCAATCATTTTACGGAAAGCACCATGAATAAAATGTGAACCACCATCAGTCATTAAATATCTAGGGACTCCAAATCTTGGAAAAATAACTTCTTTAAGCATTTTAATAGAAGTGTTATGATTAGCACTACTAGTTGGAATAGCTTCTACCCACTTAGTAACGTAATCAACAGCAACTAAAATATGTGTATATCCATTAGAGGCAGGAAAAGGTCCCATATAGTCAAGGCCCCAAACATCAAATGGTTCAATAATGAGTGAATAGTTCATAGGCATTTCTTGACGTCTACTAATATTACCAATTCTTTGACATTCATCACAAGATAAGAGAAACTGACGGGCATCCTTGAAGAGAGTAGGCCAATAAAAACCAGATTGCAATACCTTATGTGCAGTCCTATCTCCAGCATGGTGTCCTCCATAAGCTTCGGAGTGACACTTGCATAGGATCTGTTCCTGTTCATGCTTAGGTACACAACGCCTAATAACACCATCTACTCCTTCTTTATAAAGATGTGGGTCATCTCAAAAGTAATGCCTCAAATCATAGAAGAACTTTTTCTTTTGTTGTTATGTGAAACTAGGTGGTATAAACTTAGGAACAATGTAATTAGCATAATCAGCATACCATGGAGCAGTATGAGAAGCATTTATGACATTTAATTGCTCATTAGGAAAGCTATCATCAATAGGTAGTGGGTCATCAAGCACATTTTCTAACCTAGACAAGTTGTCTGCAACGGGGTTCTCAGCTCCCTTTCTATCAACAATATGTCAGTCAAATTCTTGTAGCAAAAGAACCCATCTAATAAGTCTAGGTTTAGCATCTTTCTTTTCCATAAGATATTTAATAGCAGCATGATCAGTGTGAATAGTTACTTTAGAATCAACAATATAAGGTCTGAACTTATCACAAGCAAATACAACTGCTAAGAATTCTTTTTCAGTAGTAGCATAATTTCTTTGAGCATTGTCTAGGGTTTTACTAGCATATTGAATAACATTTAATTTTTTATCAACTCTTTGCCCTAGAACAGCACCTACAACATAATCACTAGCATCACACATATTTTCAAAGGGTAAATTCTAATCAGGTGGCTGAACAATAGGTGCAGAGATCAATGTTTTCTTAAGTATTTCAAATGCTTCTACACAATCATCATCAAAGACAAATGGTATATATTTTTGTAATAAATTAGTCAGAGGCTGAGAAATTTTTGAGAATTTCTTAATGAACCTCCTATAAAATCCTGCATGACCAAGGAAACTTCTTATACCTTTGATGCCCTTGGGGCATGGTATCTTTTCAATAGCATCAACCTTGGCTTTATCAACTTCAATACCTCTTTCAGAAACTTTATGCCCCAAGACAATACCTTCATTAACCATAAGGTGGCACTTTTCCCAATTCAAGACAAGATTAGTTTCTTCACATCTCTACAAAACTCGATCAAGGTTGCTCAAGCAATCATCAAAAGAAGATCCATAGACGGAGAAATCATCCATGAAAACCTCACAAATCTTTTCACAAAAGTCAGAGAATATAGCCATCATGCATCTTTGAAAGGTAGCAAGTGCATTACATAAACCAAAAGGCATACGTCTATAAGCAAAAGTACCAAAAGGGCAAGTAAAAGTAGTCTTTGATTGATCCTTGGCTGACACAGGTAGTTGAGAGAAACCAGAATAACCATATAGAAAGCAAAAATGTGTATGTTTGGATAATCTTTCTAGCATTTGATCGATAAAAGGTAAGGGGTAATGATCCTTTTTAGTGGCGTTATTTAATTTGTGCAAATCAATTACCATCCTATAACCTGTAGTAATTCTTCGAGGAATCAATTCATCTTTATCATTAGGAACAAGAGTAATACCTCCCTTCTTAGGGACACAATGGACAGGACTTACCCACTGACTATCAGCAACGAGATAGATTATACCTGCCTCAAGAAGCTTTAGTATTTCCTTTCTTACCACTTCTTTCATTTTAGGATTCAGCTGTCGTTGATGATCACGAACTGGTTTAGCATCTTCTTCCAAATTTATTTTATGTTGACATAGAGTGGGACTAATGCCCTTAAGATCATCAAGAGTATACCCAATAGCAGCACGGTGCTTCTTCAGAGTTTTCAATAATCTCTCTTCCTCATGCTCTGAAAGGTTAGCACTAATAATAACAGGATATATCTTGTTCTCATCAAGATAAGCATATTTAAGAGTATCAGGCAACGGTTTAAGCTCAAACACGGGATCACCCTTGGGTGGAGGAGGATCCCCTAGGATTTCAACAGGCAAATTGTGTTTCACAATAGGTTCCTGTTTAAAGAATACGTCATCTATTTCCCTTCTTTCATTCATAAACATATCATTTTCATGGTCTAGCAAATATTGTTCTAAAGGATCACTAGGACGTACGACAATAGAAGCAAGACCAATAATTTCATCCTTACTAGGTAATTCTTCTTCACGGTGTTGTCTACTAAATTTAGAGAAATTAAATTAATGATACATGTCATCTAAACCGACAGTAACAACATCCTTTTTGCAATCTATCTTAGCATTAATAGTGTTTAAGAAGGGTCTACCAAATATAATGGGACAAAAGCTATCTTGTGAGGAACCAAGAACAAGAAAATCAGCAGGATATTTAGTTTTCCCACACAAGACTTCAACATCTCTAACAATTCCCATTGGTGAAATAGTATCTCTATTGGCAAGTTTAATTGTGACATCAATATCTTCTATCTCAGCAGGTGCAATATCATGCATAATTTCTTTGTATAAGTTGTAAGGTATTGCACTAGCACTAGCACCCATATCACATAAGCCATGATAACAATGATCTCCTATTTTAACAGAAATAACAGGCATGCCTACCACAGGTCTGTTTTTATCTTTTGCACAAGGTTTAGCAATTCTAGCAGTCTCATCAAGGAAATGAATAACATGCCCATCAATATTATCAGACAAGAGATATTTAACAATAGCAATATCAGGTTCAACTTTAATTTGCTCAGGATGTGTATACGTTTTAATATTGCTTTTACAAACCACAGTTGAAGCTTTAGCATGATCCTTTATCCTGACAGGGAAAGGTGGTTTCTCAACATAAGAAGTAGGAACAACAGGATCATTATAAGTGATGGTATTTTCTTCAACTTTAATAGGTGCAGCTACTTTTACTTCTATGGGAGGATGATATTTAAACCACTTCTCCTTGGGGAGATCAACATAAGTAGCTAAATATTCACAGAAAGAAGCTACTATTTCAGAGTCAAGTCCATATTTAGTGCTAAATTTATGGAAAACATCGGTATCCATAAAAGATTTAACACAATCAAACTTAGGTGTCATACCTGACTCCTTACCTTCGTCGAGGTCCCAGTCTTCAGAGTCGCGTTTAATTCTTTCCAATAAATCCCATTTGAATTCAATAGTCTTCATCATAAAAGAGACAGCACAAGAAGTATCAAGCATGGTGCAATTGCTATCAGAAAGCCGAGCATATAGATTTTGAATAATTATTTCTCTTGACAACTCATGATTGGGGCATGAATATAACATTGATTTAAGCCTCC